>NC_141879.1:461090723-461393753 GCF_056163025.1 Triticum urartu | reverse complement strand
CCAATTTTGCTGAGGATAAAAAGGCTTGGGCTGAAGAAAGAACTGCCTTGATACAGCGTGCTGAGAAAGCAGAAGCTGCTCTTCAGGAGGTGACCACGGAGCTCTCCGGTTTAAAACACCGTGTGTCTCAGATGGTTTCTGAGGGAGTCCTGGATTAGGGGGTGTTTGGATAGCCGGACTATACCTTCAGCCGGACTCCTGGACTATGAAGATACGAGATTGAAGACTTCGTCCCGTATCCGGAAGGGACTTTCCTTGGCGTGGAAGGCAAGCTTGGCGATACGGATATGTAGATCTCCTACCATTTTAACCGACTTTGCGTAACCCTAACCCTCTCCGGTGCCTATATAAACCGGAGGGTTTTAGTCCGTAGGACAACATATACATCAACAATCATACCATAGGCTAGCTTCTAGGGTTTAGCCTCATCGATCTCGTGGTAGATATACTCTTGTACTACCCATATCATCAATATTAATCAAGCAGGACGTAGGGTTTTACCTCCATCGAGAGGGCCCGAACCTGGGTAAAACTTCGTGTCCCTTGCCTCCTGTTACCATCCGGCCTAGACGCACAGTTCGGGACCCCCTACCCGAGATCCGCCGGTTTTGACACCGACATTGGTGCTTTCATTGAGAGTTCCTCTGTGTCGTCGCCATCAGAAAGGATGCCTCGCCCCGTCTTTAAAGACGGCACCATTGCTAAGGGAGCTTTGGCTGTCGGCCAAACCCTCCGGCTAGGTGGTTTTCTTATGACCGCCTGTTCGGCTTCTGCGCCGACGATGACCTCTCGAGCCATCGAAAAAAATCTTCATGTCAGCTCCGAACTCACCGAGCAGTTAGATCCAATGGAGCTCTCCTCCATAAACGAGCTCTTGGATCGCTTCGCCGCCCTGGGAGTCGCTACGGATTACGACCAGATGGGCCTAAGCCCGATCTGAGAGAGATTAACTCTCCCCAAGTCACCCATCACGCTGCCGTGGTAGAGGGACAGTGCGGCGACCCTTCATCTATCTTAAGGACTCGCTACGTCTGGATTCCCGATCCCTCCAAGCCGGATACCCGCGGAGGGGAGGATATCACTCAAGACCTGAATTTAGAGTCAGGCGACGGGCTGGATTCATTGGACAACATCCAGGAATCCAAATTCTCGAGTTCGGAAATTCCCCGGCCTCTGAGCCTTAGATGGGGTGAGGCTTCGGATTTAATTCCACCCACCCACCCCAACATAAGCGATCTATCCAAAATCAGGCAAGAACCCGATGAAACAGTACATCATTACTGGGCCAGATTCCTCCTGGTTAAGAACAGGCTAAGGGACTGCCGCGAGGAAGACGCAATCTCAATCTTCTACAATAATTGCACGGACAAGGGAATACTCAACGCCATAAGTCGCCGTGATATTACACGCTTCGCTGACTTGGCGTCCATTGTATGAAAATACTGTGCGATGGAAAGCGCCTGGAAAACCAAAATAAAATTTTGGGACGATCCGGCCCTTAATACAAACCCAGTCCGAAATAAAAGGGTGCATCATCGCCAGACACCCCGGGTCAAACACCAAAAAGCAAAAACCCTCTACAGGGCATGGAACCGTACTGGAAGGATGGCTTAATGGACCCTGTAAAATTCACAGTACAGAGGACGCCACACCAACTCACAGCCTTAGAGCATGTTGGATACTCCGGCAGGTGGCCAAACTTGGCGAAGATCTCCTAATTCCGGAGGCCACAGAAAGCCACCCCAGAGACACCAATACGGTATTAACAGTCTTTGAGACTTTCGCATCAAATAATATGCGAAAAAGGACACTCCGCAGCCTTGCTGAAGTCTACCAAGTAGCAACAATAAACCCATGGAGTGACACGGCTATTACCTTTAACGCTAGTGGCGAACCTAAATTCCGAACAGCCCGAGCACCAGCCACATTGGTCCTTAGTCCAATAGTGGACGGCTTTCATCTTACCAAGGTACTCATGGACGGCGGCAGCGGATTGAACCTCATTTATGAGGAAACCCTTCAAAAAATGGAAATAGACTGGAAACGCATTGAGCGAAGCAGCACAACCTTTAGAGGAATAATCCCCAGTCGAGAAGCGCCCTGTACAGGAAAAATCACACTAGATGTGGTGTTCGGCACGCCGGATAATTACAGGTCCGAAGAGGTCACGTTCCATGTGGCCCCGTTCAGCAGCGATTATCACGCTCTGTTAGGGCGGGAAGCGTTTACAATCTTCCAAGCAATACCCCATTACGGGTACATGAAGCTCAAGATGCCCGGGCCTAAAGGGATCATCAGTCTCGCTAGTGATCCGGACATAGCACTCCGTGCCGAAAACAAGACAGCCGCACTGGCCCTCGAGGCACAATCCGAAGCCCTAGCGGCTGAGGAACTGACTGCGCTGCGCTCCATGGTGAATAGGGATGATGTGGTACTCGACAAAAGATCCAAGTCCACCTCCTTTAAACCGGCGGACGAAACAGTCAAATTCCAGGTCCATCCAACGGACCCCAATAAAACAGCTTCCATCGGGGCACAGTTAAACCATGATGTAGACGCCGCACTACGAGAGTTCCTACGAGAGATCTAGGACATTTTCGCCTGGCACCCTTCAGACATGCCAGGAATCCCACACAGGCTGGCCGAGCACAGCCTAAATATCCTAAAAGGATTCAAACCTGTCAAACAAGCTCTTCGGCGTTTTTCCGAACCTAAGAGACAGGCTATGGGAGAGGAGCTAGCAAAGCTATTGGAGGCCGGATTCATCAGAGATATAAAACACCCGGACTGGCTAGCAAACCTGGTAATGGTACCAAAGAAGGACAAATCCTGGTGCCTGTGCGTTGATTTTAAAGACCTTAACAAGGCTTGCCCAAAGGATCCCTTCCCCCTCCCCCGCATCGATCAAATTATCGACGCTACCGTAGGACACGATTCATTGTGTTTCCTCGACGCATATTCCGGCTACCACCAAATCAAGATGGCAGAATCAGACCAAGCCGCAACGGCATTTATCACACCATACGGCCCATTCTGCTTCAACACAATGCCCTTCAGGCTCAAAAACGCCGGCGCAACATATCAGCGCATGATTCAGACCAGATCGGCAAAACAGTGGAGGCATATGTAGATGATGTGGTCGTCAAAACAAGACATGTCGAATCTCTAGTAGACGACTTGAGGCTCACATTTGATAACCTCCGAACATACGACATCAAGCTCAACCCGGAAAAATGCGTTTTTGACGTTCCCGCCGGAAAGCTCTTGGGCTTCATTGTATCCTGTAGAGGAATTGAAGCAAACCCAACCAAGATCCGAGCTCTGTCACAATTGGATATCCCGAAGGACCTCAAACAAATATAAAAGTTAACCGGATGCGTAGCGGCTCTAAGCCTCTTTATCTCCCACTTGGGAGAAAAGGCCCTACCCCTTTACCGCCTCCTTCGACGCACCGAACACTTCGAATGGACGGATGCAGCCACGGCCGGACTCGACGAAATAAAAGCCATATTGGCAAGCAACCCAGTCCTGGCCGCGCCAAACATTGGCGAACCAATGCTATTGTACATTGCAGCAACACATCAGGTTGTAAGCGCAGTGCTCGTCGTCGAACGAGAAACGGACGGACACAAACTCCCCCTTCAAAAGCCGGACTATTATGTGTCCACTGTCCTCACTCCGTGCAAATCACGGTACCAGCATTATCAAAAGATTGCGCACGCGGTATTCATGGCATCCCGGAAGCTACGACAGTACTTTCAAGAGTGTTCAATAACAGTAGCCTCGGAAGTACCACTTAACGATATTATAAACAACCGTGACACAATGGGCCAGATTGCAAAATGGGCCATTGAGCTCCTCCCGTTCGACATAACTTATAAGCCATGGCGAGCCATCAAGTCGCAAGTTTTGGCCGACTTCGTCGTAGAATGGACGGAGGCCGAACTCCCTAAAGAGCATGACACATATTCAAATTGGATCATGCATTTCGACGGCTCCAAGATGTTGGCCGGACTAGGGGCTGGCGTCGTTTTGACGTCCCCCACAGGAGACACAGTTCAATACGTACTCCAGATTATGTACACAGACTCCAACAATGCAGCCGAATATGAGGCCCTTTTACATGGTCTCCGGATGGCAGTATCCATGGGCATTCAATGCCTAGAGGTGCGCGGGGACTCAAACCTCGCAATATCCCAAATAAATGGAGACTTCGATGCCAAGGATCCAAAAATGGCAGCCTACCGCAACGCCGTCCTAAAAATGTCAGCTCGGTTCGAAGGGCTTGAATTTCACCATATAGGCCGGGAAAATAATCAGGCGGCAGATGTCCTGGCACGCATCGGCGCAAAACGCGATGCAGTCCCCCCAACATCTTCTTGGAAAGGCTGTTCAAGCCATCCGTAGTATGGGAAGGGGAGCCGAACAATAACAGCCCGGACCCAACCACACTGCCCGACACCGAACATTCTGAGACAATCGGAGGCTCTGCCAATGAAATAACACCTTCAGCCCATGTAATAATGGCCGTCATCGCCCCGTGGACGGAACCATTCCTCACCTACCTTACTAGGCAGGAACTCCACGAGGACCAAAATAAGGCACGCTGCATAGTGCGGCGATCCAAAGCCTACAAAGTCCACGAGGGAGAGCTTTATAAGAAAAGCACTACCGGAGTCCTTCAAAGGTGCATCTCCGAAGAGGAAGGGCGGAACCTCCTGGCTGAAATTCATGCCGGACTCGGCGGTCATCACGCTGCAGCTCGGTCCCTTGTAAGCAAGGCCTTCCGTACAGGCTTTTATTGGCCGACGGCCCGGGCAGACGCCCAGGACTTAGTCCAACGATGCGTCGGTTGCCAGCTCTTTGCAAACCAAAGCCATATGCGACCTACCGCCCTCTGAACTATCCCCATCACTTGGCCCTTCGCGGTCTGGGGGCTTGACATGGTTGGACCCCTTAAAGGTGGAACCCACAAGCAAAAATACTTACTGGTCATGGTGGATAAGTTCACCAAATGGATAGAAGCCAAGCCTGATAAGACGGCCGAATCCGGACCGATGATAGACTTTATATCCGGGGTTGTACACCGTTACGGCGTCCCCCACAGCATCATCACTGATAACTGCACGAACTTTACGGCCGAGGTAAAACTCTGGTGCAAAAACATGGGCATCAAGCTCGATTATGCTTCCGTCTATCACCCACAAACTAACGGCCAGGTCGAACGTGCAAATGGTCTTATCATGATAGGCATCAAACCCAGATTAGTGCGGTCTCTCAAGGAATCTAACACGCACTGGGTAGAGGAGCTCGACTCCATACTCTGGGGGCTGCGGACCATGCCGAATCGCACCACCGGATACACACCATTCTTTATGGTGTACGGCGCAGAGGCAGTTTTGCCTTGCGACCTCATGACTCACCTCGAGTGCGCATGTACGAAGAACGAGAAGCCAAGCTTGATCGGCAGGACAATTTGGACGCATTGGAGGAGGAGCGTGACGTGGCAAAAGCCCGTTCCACATTCTATCAACAGCAAGCTCGAAGATACCAAAGCAGAGAAGTACGTGCCAAAAATTACAATGTTGGCGAATTAGTTCTACGCCTGCCGGACAAGAAAAAGGACAAACTCAAGCCCAAGTGGGAAGGTCCCTTCATAATTGACCAAGTCCTGACTGGTGGAGCGTACCGCCTGTGAGATGCATCGGATAACCGACTCGAGCCGAACCCATGGAATGCAGCCCGTCTCCGAAGATTCTATGCCTAGCGCCGGACTCTGTGTTCGTCTCCTTCCTCTGTCCATTTTTTATATACTATCTGTCTTACATTTCTCTCCTTCTCCCCTTCCTTTCTCTTATAGCCTTTAAAGGCTCATCCAATGACGTGCTATTCACACTCATCAAACCTGGGGGCTTCTTTTAACAGAAGCTTATTTATACAGGCTTCATGCCCAACACATGTGTTACACTTCCGCATGTACCTTTTATTTCACCATTATATGCATCGATATGACTTAAGTTTTGGCCAAGCTGGGTTGCCTGGCTCCTTTGCTTACCCCTACGTTCCCGATTATTCGGCTAGGCGGTAAAGGGAGCACCTCTGCGATTGTTACTGCCGGATCAGCCGGATGTGTACCTCAGACTGGGTGAAGCCGAAAGCTAGCGTTCTTAAGGGAATATTCGGTCGGTGACCTAAAAGATGATCTTTTTACTTATTTATTTATGCGCCCCCAGATGCTTTTTCCTGCGTCTTTTTTGCAGAATGGGCATGCACTTTAGGGCATGCCTCCCAGGGAAAGGAACCCCTAACGGAACTATTCTCCCTAGAAGATGTTTCTTACTAACCATGTAATATAACATTACTAGTCGGGCACTTGTCTGTTCACGCACTAATGACCCCTACGCCTGGTCTCCATGCATTCCCCGGTTCTTATATAACCGCATGGGAATTCGGACACACTCCGGACCGTCAGGTCCCGAGGCTGAAGCGAAAAGGTCGGCCATGACAAACGAGCTACAATCCGGCTAGAAGGCGTTATAAGTGTCAATTAAATTACATAGTCATTTTGACTGATTGTATTCCTCTTCAATACCATCTAACAGGCTGTCTAATTTACAGTCCTGCTGGGAATACTTTGCGGCCAATTCTACTTGGCCATATACTAAGCTAAGAGGGATCTCCTTCCCATCGGGCCCCACAGGACCGACCTCGGCCATGTGGTTGGGGTCAGCCTTTGTGTACCGCGTCTTCACCATGGCCCAGGCCTCCCTAGCGCCTTGACGGCAGGCCGATATCTTCCACAATCGGAAGCGCCACCGTGCTCCCTTTAGCTTCTCCGCAAGCTCTCCAAGACCTTCGGGCACGGAGATCGATGGCCACAGGGCCTGGGCGACGCCTCGCATCGCCTTCCGAACTCGCTCGAGCAGTTGCGAGAGCTCGGGAAGAAGGTCACCCGTAGAACCGGGCATCTCCTCTGCAGGACGAGCTGTTAGCACACCTACAGACATTACTCTGTTAGTCGACTTCCCCGCCGAACTTTTTTTTTCTCCACAGGTTTGTTCAAGCACTTACTAAATATGCCGCGCTGAAGCCGCTGATTCTCCTTAACGGAGTCTGACAGCTGGGCACGAACATCTTTCAGCTCGACGCCCAGCTTGGTGTTGGCATCTTGGAGATCGTTCTTCTCCTGCCTCACCTTTGTCAGCACCTTCTCACCAGCCTTCAGCTGGCGTAGGAGGTGTTGCCTTTCCGGATTCAATCCGGCGCCATCTGCAATTTCATTTGTCAGATTCGCACCCATGCCGTGCTTCGCAAAATACTTATCTTTCGAAGTGTATATTACCAGAGGGGGTATCCTTGGGCTCCCCTGCCGCGGCTAGTGCGGCCTCAAGTTGGGCTTTGCACTCTTCCAGCTCCTGGGACAGTAGGGAATTCTTTTCTGTAAGAACCTGCATACCATATGATCCTTAAATCAGTTATTCTAATTGTTTCAAGTCTCGGGGGCTACTGGTATATATATATAATTACCAAAATTTTCTTACCCGTATGTCTTTTACATATTGCTCCGTGGCTCTAGCTAGACCATTTTGAGCGGCACGGAGGTACGCATCTCCCGAATTGAAGGCATCTAATGCCTCTCGGGAGAAACAAGCGTCGCGAAGAATTGTCAGGCGACGCCTGTGGTTCATGGCACTCTCCACCTCAGAGTTGGTGGAAGACAACCTGTCCACGTCCTCCGTCGGAGGAGCGTCCGGTGCGCGCCTTGTGTTCGCCTCCGCCTCCGGACCAGGCTTTGGAGCCTGGCTGGTGGAGGCGCGATTGGCAGCCTCTTCGGATATAGGCCGGCGAGGTCTCTTTGTCCTGAAGAGAGCATGAATGTTAACGTGCTTTGAAGGTATAACACCTGGGATAAGGGGGCGCGCCATACCTTTGCGCTGACGTCTCGATCCAGACTGCACCTCTTTTCTGCCCACGGGGCCCTGCGGCCCCTCGTTGGCTTGTCACCACAGGTTCGGCCTCCCGTCTCAAAAACCTCCCCTGCAAAGCTCGGTTGTAATCGGGAAGCTGAAAACACGAGAGGGCGGACCCCTATTCGGGGTACTGGGACTTCGATCTCAGTTACCTGGGAGGCCGGGATTATCCCTGGGTAATCGGCCGTAATGGCCACCAAGGCGTTGTCCTTGCTCAATTGATGGAACACTCCATCAATCAGCTCCACAGATACGTCCGGATCCTCTTGAGAGGCCGGGTCGAGGGAGCGTCCTGGGTCCTCGGGTTTTGGAGGAGGGCTGTTTATTTCTTTAACAGCCTGGCACAGTTCCTGTGTTGAAGTTGCTAGACTGAATATTTAACGATGGGAACGGATGGGCAAGATGCAACCACTTACCCAGCTTGGAGGATTGTACATAGAAAATCCACCCTTCGGGTCGACGCGGAGAAAATCCTCCTCTTCTCCCTTGTACAAAGCGGACAAGGTCTTTGTTAGAGCCGCAGCTGAATCCGGCCCCTTACGGCCTTAGCGGGTGGCGTTGTCCTCCCCATTGAAGTCCCACATGGGGTGGCCTCTATAATGTAGCGGCTGCACTCCTCGCATGATGCATGCGGCCATGACCCCGATCATGGTCAGTCCGGAATGAGCTAACAATCTTATCCGGCCCATCAGGTAAATAATGTCCTTGTCACTTTCCCTCTAAAGGCTCCGTGGACGCCAACTTAGGCGCTTCTTTAGTGGGGCACTGTTGAACTCAGGGAGGCCGATCCGGACAGGATCCGGCAGCGGGACGTCCTCTATGTAAAACCATTCCGAAGGCCAGTCCTCGGACGCCTTCTTTGGGGTTCCGGATAGATATCCGGTCCCGGCGATGCGCCACACTTCGGCTCCGCCCACTTGATATATTGACCCCTTCTTAGAACGGGGCACGAGGCAGAATAGCTCTTTCCACAGTCCGAAATGAGTCTCAACACCCAAGAACAGCTCGTAGAGGGCTACGAAGCCCGCGATATGCAATACAGAGGCAGGCGTAAGATTGTGTAGCTGGAGGCCATAGAACTTCAGGAGCCTCGGAGAAACGGATGGATTGGAAATCCGAGCCCTCTTATTAAATAAGGGACAAGGCATACCCGCTCTCCTTTGGAGGGATTAGGGGCACTCTCCGCTTGCTCTCCGCCATTATAGATGGCAAGACCGGCTCGAACCGGAACCATATAGGCCGAGGGGAGAAATCCCTTGGTCTGGAGCGTCACTAGCTCGCTATGAGGGATGGAGCATCTCTCCCAATATCCAGGCTTAGGGCTGGAAGGGCGAAGGGAGGAGTTGCGATGTCTGGCCATGGTGGAATGGACTTTTGTCGGATGCGCTCTGATGAACACTTGCGAAGGGGAGAAGGTGTGGTATGGATCTAAATCCTCGTCCCCTTAAATGGGCGGCTCATTTACGCGGCTAGGGGTGTGGATGTAAAAACGCTCAGACTTTTCATATTCGTTTGACATGTGGGAGACGGCCATTATTGGGCGTAGAAGCCAAGGAGCGCAACATTTACAAGAAATCGGACTTTATTCGACAGGTACACGGAATTCGGAAGAGAACCCGCCTTGCAATGCTGAAGACAATCTGCGCGCCGGACTCATCGTCATTGAAGCCTGGTTCGGGGGCTACTGAGGGAGTCCTGGATTAGGGGGTGTTCGGATAGCCGGACTATACCTTCAGCCGGACTCCTGGACTATGAAGATACGAGATTGAAGACTTCGTCCCGTATCCGGAAGGGACTTTCCTTGGCGTGGAAGGCAAGCTTGGCGATACGGATATGTAGATCTCCTACCATTGTAACCGACTTTGTGTAACCCTAACCCTCTCCGGTGTCTATATAAACCGGAGGGTTTTAGTCCGTAGGACAACATACAGAACAACAATCATACCATAGGCCAGCTTCTAGGGTTTAGCCTCTGCGATCTCGTGGTAGATCTACTCTTGTACTACCCATATCATCAATATTAATCAAGCATGACGTAGGGTTTTACCTCCATCGAGAGGGCCCGAACCTGGGTAAAACTTCGTGTCCCTTGCCTCCTATTACCATCCGGCCTAGACGCACAGTTCGGGATCCCCTACCCGAGATCCGCCGGTTTTGACACTGACAGTTTCCGCTATCTTTGGTGAGTCGCCTTGTTACTTATCCAAAGTGAGTATTTGTTGTCATAATGTAAATGACCATTTAACCAATCTGTAACTTACTCAGGTCCCAGGAGCAAAAACCTTAGCCAAGACACACTGGTGAAGCTCAAGGCGGTTTGTACCCTTGTTGAGAAATTATACACTGGAGCTTAGCGGACCCTCGTTACTATCGCCCCATCGAATAAAGGACCAAACCTGTTAAGTGATGTTTTGAATAAGTTTTCCATCTTGCCCACTAGACTTCAAGAAATCAAACGGTCTTGTGCTAGAGCCGGAGCTGTAACGGCCTTGAGCTGTGCCAAAGCATGGGTACCAGAATTAGACCCGTCAGATGTAGTTAGTGGGTATCCTAGCTTAAAGGAAGATGGAACCTCCTTCGATCAACAAGAATTTGCCGCCTGTGTCAAAGAGATTCGTCCTCATGCAACAGTCATCGCCGAAGAAACCAATCTTTCCAAATATCAGCCGGCTGATACGTCCATTTTGCATCATGCTTTTATATCGATATTTATTGCATTATGGGCTGCTATTACACATTATGTCACAATACTCATGTCTATTCTCTCTTATTTTACAAGGTTTACATGAAGAGGGAGAATGCCGGCAGGTGGAATTCTGGGCTAGAAAAGGAGCAAATATTTGAGACCTATTCTGCACAACTCCAAAAGTCCTGAAACTTCACGGGAGCACGTTTCAGAATATATAAAAAATATTGGGCGAAATAAGTACCAGAGGGGGGCCAACCACCGTCCATGAGGGTGGGAGGCGCGCCCTACCCCCCAGGGCGCCCCCCTGCCTCGTGAGCCCTCTGGCAGCCCTCTGATGCCCATCTTTTGCTATATGAGGTCTTTCGTGGAGGAAAAAAAATCATAAGCTAGCTCATGGGACGAAACTCCACCGCCACGAGGCGGAACCTTGGCGGAACCAATCTAGGGCTCCGGCGAAGCTATTCGGCCGGGGAAACTTCCCTCCGGGAGGGGGAAATCATCGTCGTCGTCATCACCATCGATCCTCTCATCGGGAGGGGGTCAATATCCATCAACATCTTCACCAGCACCATCTCATCTCAAACCCTAGTTCATCTCTTGTTTCCAATCTTTGTCCCAAAGCCTCAGATTGGTACCTGTGGGTTGCTAGTAGTGTTGATTACTCCTTGTAGTTGATGCTAGTTGGTTTATTCGGTGGAAGATCATATTTTTAGATCCTTTATGCATATTAATACCCCTCTTATTATGAACATGAATATGATTTGTGAGTAGTTATGTTTGTTCTTGAGGACATGGGAGAAGTCTTGCTATAAGTAGTCATGTGAATTTGGTATTCATTCGATATTTTGATGAGATGTATGTTGTCTTTCCTCTAGTGGTGTCATGTGAATGTCGACTACATGACACTTCACCATTATTTGGGCCTAGGGGAAGGCATTGGGAAGTAATAAGTATTTGATGGGTTGCTAGAGTGACAGAAGCTTAAACCCTAGTTTATCCGTTGCTTCGTAAGGGGCTGATTTGGATCCATATGTTTCATGCTATGGTTAGGTTTACCTTAATACTTCTGTTGTAGTTGCGGATGCTTACAATAGGGGTTAATCATAAGTGGGATGCTTGACCAAGGAAGGGCAGTACCCAAGCATCGGTCCACCCACGTATCAAATTATCAAAGTACCGAACGCTAATCATATGAACATGATGAAAACTAGCTTGACGATAATTCCCATGTGTCCTCGGGAGCGATTTCCTTTATATAAGAGTTTGTCCAAGCTTGTCCTTTGCTACAAAAAGGATTGGGCCATCTTGATGCACCTTATTTACTTTCATTACTTGTTACCCGTTACAAATTACGTTATCACAAAACTATCTGTTACCGATAATTTCAGTGCTTGCAGAGAATACCTTGCCAAAAACTGCTTATCGTTTCCTTCTGCTCCTCGTTGGGTTCGACACTCTTACTTATCGAAAGGACTAGGATAGATCCCCTACACTTGTGGGTCATCAAGACTCTTTTCTGGTGCCGTTTCCAGGGAGTGAAGCGCCTTTGGTAGGTGGAATTTGGTAAGGAAAAATTTATATAGTGTACTGAAATTTACTGTAACATAATCCTTTGAGGGGTTTGTTCGGGGTATCTTCACCCCTACCAGTAGAGCAAAGAGTTGCTCCTCAACCTACTGAACCTACTGTAACTGTTTACTTTGAAACTCCTTCGGGTATGATAGAGAAACTACTAGCTAATCCTTTCATAGGTGATGGAACATTACATCCCGATTTGCATGTAATCTATGTGGATGAAGTTTGTGGATTATTTAAGCTTGCAGGTATGCCCAAGGATGTTATCAATAAGAAGGTCTTCCCATTATCTTTGAAGGGAAAGGCATTGACATGGTTTAGGCTATATGATGATATGGGATCATGGAACTACAACCGATTGAAATTGGAATTTCATCAGAAGTTTTATCCTATGCATCTTGTTCATCGTGATCATAATTATATATATAATTTTTGGCCTCGCGAAGGAGAAAGCATCTCTCAAGCTTGGGGGAGGCTTAAGTCAATATTATATTCATGCCCCAATCATGAGCTCTCAAGAGAGATTATTATTCAAAAATTTTATGCTGGGATTTCTCTCGATAATCGCTCCATGCTCGGTACTTCTTATACTGCCTCTTTTATGATGAAGACTATTGAATTCAAATGGGATTTATTGGAAAGAATTGAACACAACTATGAAGATTGCACTACAATAAAATACACTTCCGTGATGATACGTGTTTGTCACAGTAGGTCGCTTTTTTTGTCATGCATGTACATCCATGACAAATTTATGACAGAATCAAGATAGTCATACCTGTGCTGTCGTAGAAGTGTTCCATGACATTACCAAAATTATCATCACGGAAGTGTCCACTTCCATGACGATAAATCGCGCGTCACAGAAGTGCTTTTGTCAAGGGTGACTGACACGTGGCATCCACCGTAACGGAACGCCGTTAAGCTATCGGGTCGGGTTTTGGATCCGATAACCCGTTAACAGCCCCGACCAATGGGGATTTTCCATGTGTAAAATCATCATTGGCTAGAGGAAACACGTGTCGGCTCATCGTCGGGATAGATGTCATCCACTCACTGGACAGAATGCGCCTATGATACATCGACACTGGCACGGCCCAACAAGTTTAAATGGGCCGGCCCAACTAAAGGCCCACAAGATTTTGCGGACCATAATGGGCCGGCCCAGTTAAAGGCCCACGAGATTTTGCGGACCATAATGGGCTGGCCCAGCTAAAGGCCCACAAGATTTCACGGGACATAGTGGGCCGGCCCAGGTAAAGGCCCACAAGATTTTCGTGTGCCATAATAGGCCGGCCCAGGTAAAGGCCCACAAAATTCTTGCGGATCATAATGGGCCGGCCCAGCTAAAGGCCCACGAGATTTCACCGACATTAATGGACCGGCGCAGCTATAGGCCCACAAGATTTTGAGGACCCTAGTAGGCCGTCCCATTAACTGGCTGCCATGTTTTTGTTCCAAATGCCGACCCATATTTGATCCGGTCTATTAATGGCCTGCCACGCTCCGGGCCTAATAGTGGCCCATATGAGATCCGGCCCGTTAAAAGCCTACCACGTTCTGGGCCAAATTACGGCCCAGATTAGGTCTGGCCCTTTAAGAGGTCTTGGGCCTAATTATGGCCCATATCAGATTCGGCCCGTCAACTAGACACTATGCTTTTGGGCCCACTTGCTAAAGGCCCACTTAGTAATTCGGCCTGATATTAGTTTTGGCCTGTTAAGGGCCCGTTTAACATTTTGGCCCTATATTAATTTCAGCCTGTTAAAAGCCCGTCATATAGTTGGGCCTAACTACGACCCGATTTGCATCCGGCCTGCTCGCAGCCAATATCTGATTCGGCCAAATAAGGACTGAGACAATTTTTCGGCCTGTTAAAAGCCCGTGATTTGATTCGCACAATCATGGGCCGGGGTTCATTTCGGGCTGCTGCCGGCCCGTGAGCTGATCGGCACGTTTCAGGCCCAACCTACATTGTGATTGCATGACGGCCCGATTATGTACCGTAATTTTATAGTTTGGCCGATTTACTGCGAAGACAGGATATATATATAGTAAAATAACTGCAGCATCGTGAATAAGAAAAAAACCTATACTATACAATAAAGAAATTACGGCATATTACATCCACTGGGCATCAAAGTTCGCCACTATGATAATAAAGCACAAGCAGACAGCAGATTACATACACTGGGCATCAAAGATCGCCACCAGTGCAAATAAACACGCCGACAAAATAATATACAAAACCGACAACACTTCAATAGAGTTCAAGAAAGGTTAGCCCTGCTGGGGAGCCGCAACGCAAGCAGCTAAGCAAGATGATGAGATTGCGCTTGTTCAACACTTATATCTTCCTCACTCTGAAAGATAAACAAGCAGACAGATGACAGGTTTTGTACATGAAAGTATCAGTGCTGACAATTCATCACATTTCTTACTGACGAATAAAGTGAGACAGTTTAAATTTGCATTAACACAATATGGTATTGTTCGGGTCAAGACATGGCAGGAAATGACATTGTGAAGGAGTTGGGAGCTTCACGACACCACTGGATTACAGATCAAGAACACATAAGTATCAATGGTTATTGTGCTGTTAATTTATACCATTTCAGATTGGCAAATAAAGAGACGGTTTAAATAATAGTAGAATGATATGACATTGTTCATAGTTAAGACATTGCAGAATATGACATTGTGCTGTAGTGGGTTGGTTCACCACACCACTGGATTATAGATGAAGAACAGAAGCATACATGCAGTGCAAAAGAAGATCACTTGCTCTGTATAGTTTAATTTACATGGTATGAAGAAGGAAGTTGGTTGTACAACTAAAAACTTAAACTGAGAAAGGACAAACTTTTGTTTATGAACTACATAATAAACTTTAAACAAGCAATTTGATGCAAACACCAAAAATAAACAACTGTTGCAGTCATGCCTAACCAAATATATACAGCAAAGTTTGAAGGCTTGAGATGAACAAACTTACATTATTGGTGAAGACAGGCTCTATAAAGGCCTTGTCCATGCTGATGGGGGGGGGCAATTCAAGAAGTTTACCACAGAATCTTCTTCAAAAGCATTGCCTTTATTCTACATTTTGTTAAGAGTAAATATAGATGTGATAATATACGAAAGAATGGAGAATATTTAAGATAAGATGAAGAGTGATGCTACATAACCAAGTAGCTATAAATGTAAGTGCAGCGATACAGGCGAAAGGTACAACCAAGAGCAATGCACAGCTAAACTTCTTCAGTACCAACCTTATGGTAAGAGTAAATATATATCTGATGTGTAGAAAATGGAGGGCAAAGGAAAATTAGCTACAGAGTGATGGTACATGAACAACTACCTGTCATTATAAGTACACTGATAAAGGACAGCATGTACTTACAAGAACAATGCAGAGCTAAAAAAACATTGGCATTGGATATATTCTACACTAATGTAACCATTCATACAGATCAGATAATTTGGAGCGAACAATTGATATGCAAGCTATCATGCATACTGCTGTCACATAATGAACCAGGTATGTATGCAAGTACAGTGATACAGGACAACAAGTACTAACAAGAGCAAAGCAGCGGGCATCATATTTGTGATATCCTGTCGTTCTTGTCAAACCGGAATTCTTCTTCGAGCAGATTTCCTGCAAAAAAGATCCGTAAGGCACATGCGGAAAAGTAGAAGTTCAAATTGTCATGTGATTTCATAGACAATACCTCATCCTGGGAACGAGACCAGTGCATAAAAAGGTTTTTCCATTCAATGTCTTCTAAATTTAGCACAGGAGACTTCATCAGAAATTCGTTTATAGACTTGCCATCAAAGTGTGATTTCCTCAGGTAACACCGATACTGCTGCAATGCTTTCTTAAAAAGCACAAGCGAGCTTTGCTCGTCATGACTATCCAGATTGACCCTCACCTAGTTACAACAATGTAATGTAAATCATTCATGTGTTCAATCAGCAGAAAACAGGAAAATAATAACCATGAATAATAGCACTTACACGTAAGTTGGACAGGAAGATGTGAAAATGGTGTTTGTCTTCACAATAATCTTCCCATGATGGGAATATATGCACGTAGTCCCTAACAACATTGAAATCATTGTCTTTTAAACTGGGAATAAATGAAATGGGGTTCCAATCTGCAGGAATTGGCCGTCTCTGCAGTTGGGATAGGTCTTCGGCCAGTGGACTTGCTGTACTTTTTGCTGGAGTGGGATTTTTCTATGTACAACTAGTGCTATGGCAAATGAAATCGATATACCTTTTGCTGGAGTGCAGGTCCTGTGTGGTGGGGCTAGTGGTGTGGCCAGTGAAGTATGGGTACAGTCTGTTGGAGTCGGTCCTACGTTTTGTGTCACTGGTTGTACAGCCAATATAAGTGGGGTGCTGTCTGATTTCTCCGGCACCACCACGTTTTTCAAGGACTTTGCTGGTGCTCCTTCAGGTTCGGCAATCACCCTCTTCCTTTTTGATGTCTGATGCACAAGAACAACATTTGAGTGAAAAAACATGGTATGATGACAGATGGAATATGTATTGATAATGGATGGGCATGGCATCTCGACATATATGATGAGTAAACTAAGCAGATGGCGGTGCAACAAAGTAGAAGAAATGCAAGACAACATATGCAAGATACCCGCAATCAATAAAACATTGCCAAATTAGAACATGCACCTTGATGGCTAAATAGGACAGGCCATCTGCCTTTGACTCCTCGAGGTTAGAATAGTCATTAGGATCATATTCTGAACAAGAATCAACAGGTGGGGAGCGTATGAGTTTCATTGCATCCAGAATGGCACTCAATGCCTTAGTGCCAATTTTGTAAGTCATTGAAGTGTTTAGCTTCAAGAGTGGACTGCTGCTAGTGCGACACAAAGCAGCTACACAGATCATAGTGTAGATATAACGGGAAAACCTTAAGCATCAGAGTAAAATCAGCAAAGTGGAACTTGCTGGAATATATGTGCTAGTATTGCCGGTACGGCTAGAAAGGCTTCGGATACCAGCTCTCTTCAAGTGAAGGTGCGGTACTGTTAATATCAATGTAACTCTCAAAGGCGACACAACTCCCCGCATTTCCTTGCTATTCTTATATGATTCAAGTGGGCAGGCCACTACAAATCCTTTTCCTATGTTTACAAGATCCTACGAATCAAAGAGGCTCAAAGTGTCCATCACAACCGACCGTATAGACCTCTACACTGCAAATGTCCCTTCTCATCTTCAGTACAAGGAACATACTGTACTACTATCATACTCCCTCTGTTCCAAAATATAAGTCTTGGTAGAGATTTCCACTATGGATCACATACAGATGTATCCAGGTACATTTTAGAGTGTAGATTCACTCATTTTGCTCCATATGTAGTCCATGGTGGAATCTATACAAAGACTTGTATTTAGGAACGGAGAGAGTACATATTAAATAAGAACGGAAGAGGAACATGGTAAAGAAGAGCAAGAAGATTTTGGATAATAAAATGTTGGTTGCGCAGTGCCTACACATGATGAACCAGAGCGCATTAAGAATGCAACTCCTAGCTGTCTCTCGACCATTTCAGGCGGTTGGATGAAGATCCTACGTATCCTAACCCTTCTTATTCCTCGTCTCTAATTCTTCCCATACAGAACACCGCACGGGCCGCCGGCCGGACCACCGCCCCCCACCGCCTGTGTTCCTCCGCCACCCCAACCCCAACCCCCACCCGTGTCGAGTTTTCTTCGTTCGGCGAGACCCCACAACCACCCGAGCCCCTTCGATCGCACCGGCGAACTCCGGCGAGCTCTGAAAAATTAACTGACCCAATTTTGAAATTTAGTCTACTGTGATTTAACTAGTGTGGAATATAAAAGGGGAAAACCATAAGCATTGCGAGTATGGTGTTGAGCGTGCCATGGCGGATCTGAAGGTGCAAACCGGACAAAGGCAACTTCGCAACCAAGACAAGAAATCAGAGTAAAGCAGTGGCGATCTATTTTCTTGCTGCGATAAATAAGTTGAGCAGATACGAAAGAGTACCGCCTCTGGTGCGGCGCCGTGTACGCATCTGCTGAGAATTTGACGGTGCTGCGGTAGCGATGGCTGTCGGCGGCGTGAAAGCAGATCTAGGAGGGTAGACGGTGGTGGCAGGGCGCGGTGGACGAGACGGTCGTAGGAGCGGCGCCGGCAAGGTGGACAACGACGGGGATGAAGCGAGAGGACGGGATGCAAGGATTCCGGTCCGAAGCCGTAGATGAGAGAGGTCGATCTCTTGTAATGGACGGCGTCATTGGGGTATCAGCTCCGGCATGGTAGAGGAGGACGGCGGTGGATGGGGTGGCGGACGGCGCGGACGGAGGAGGGTGGGGTGGAGAGGGTGTTTTGGCGCCCACGGAGTACGAATGGGGAAAAGGGAGGTAGAGAGGAAGGGGGAACCATGTATTCAGGGCGCGCTTGTCTCAAATGCGAGGAAATTTACAAACTTAGCCCCCGTTTCAAATTTCTACTACATCACATCAACACTAGTCGGTTGGGGATAGGACGGTAATCTCGCATACACCGAATATTTGCCGACAAGAGTTTGTTTTTGGCGCCCACCGTGTATGAATATGAATCGGGGAGGGAGTCGATTTCGGCCGAGGACACATTGTGTTTTGGCGCCCACCGTGTATGAATCCGGGTGAGAGGCGGTTACGTCATGTTTGGGTGAAATTACTAACCTACCCCTATCGAAACCTATAGAAATCCAGCATATAGGCTTTGCGTGGCAGGGATAGGCAGTAGTGATTTCCATCTCGCAGATTTTGGTTTCGGGTGGTTACTGCGACTTTCCCCGCTTCGTTCAAATTTTGCAGAGTGCATGTTTACCATGCCAACTCAATTTGAATCCCGTTTGTATTCTATTTTTTTCGGGCGGCATCCATTTTCAATTGGAATTACATTCTATATACATCATTTTTTATATATACTTTCAAAAGCACAACACCATTTATACATAAATATGGTTTACAAATGGCATGATCTCAGATTCATAAGGTTGTATCCATCAATTTGGATTTTCAAATATTTGAAACCACTGTATGTTGAAATCCAATGTATGCATTCCTCGCTAACTGTCTCCAATTAATGTGTGTTTCATGCGGTTTTTTTTACTTCTCAAACAAGTATAATGTGTTACACACGCAACATATAGTGTAATCCCGTTTAGACATTAATTGCATATAAACCATGCATTGTTTGTAATTGAAGAATCTATGGATCACCAATATTGATAAACTATATAACATTACATGTGTGCCCAAATTCAAATGAATATGCATGTTTGATACACCAATTTGCGTTATGATATTATCGATGTCGTGATCTCCAGTTTAAATATTTGAATCCCCTTTAATCCAGATATCCGTCTCATATAGCTATCACTCATGCTTATATAGGACTATCTCTTTGGACCTATGCGCGTTCATCGTCTCTCAGGTATCTCTCGTGCTACCTGTATGTCAACAATGATCTTTTATCTTTGTAACACAATGACGGTACTCTCTCCCTCGACCTTCATCACTCTATCTCTCTCTAAGTATATCTCGCTCCCTGCTATGTGTCTCTAACTATGATTCTCCATGTGGAATCTCTTTCTCTCACACAAACACAAAACTTTGTCTCCCGGGGTCTCATTTCTCTCTACTATTCCCATGTGTGCCACTCGCACACCCCTCATACAGAGATGTCTTTCGCTCCTTAGATATGAGAACCTAAGACTCTTCCTCTTCAATATCTCTTTCTCACACACAAACACAAACTCTGTCTCCTAGGGTCTCATATTTCTCCATTGTTCTCTTGTATGTCGCTCACACACACCCTCTCTCCCTAGAGATATCTTGCGTTCCCTCGTATGTCTCTCTAGCTATCACTCTCGTTGTGAAATATCTTTCTCTCTCGCAGACACAAAACTCCGTCTCTCTGGATCTCATTTCTCTCTGATATCTGTTTGTATGTGACTCACACGCACCCTCTCTTTCTCTCTCTCACACCCACGCACATAACCCAGCCTTCTGATCCACTCGACTCCTATCTCTAACGCACACTAGCTAGCATCTTTATCTTTCTATTTATCTGTTTCTCCATCAACCTTCTTTCTCGCCCTCACTCTTGATTCCTACCACGGACACTACATATGTTTCTCTCTACATGTAGTCAAGTGCCCTCTCACACACATATATAACTTCACCCTTTGAACCACCCGACGGTCATCTCCAACACCCAAACTAGCGGATGTCCCTCTAGCTAGCATATCCATCTCTGTATCTATCTGTAGTTTCTCCGTCAACATTTCTTTCTCGCACGGAGTCTTGCTTCCTATCACCCACACTATATATGTCTCTCCATACATATGCATTTATAGGTTGGTCTCTTTTGCACAATCGTTGCGCCTCACTCCCTCTGCTCGCCATAGATGCATGCTCTAGCCCACGCCACTATCTCTTAAAGACAAAAACACATGCTCAATTGTCAGGACTTCTTCCATGCATTCTCACATGCATGCATATTGTCATACCAATCCGTCTCTCCCATGTCATTGAGCTTATGACTTATGTCTTCTTTCTTTTATCTCGATCATGCGCGCATGCACACACACACATCCCACGTATACATGTATACCTCTCACACATGCACGTTCAAGGTCTCTATGTCTCCATACGTAGTTAATTACCCTCAATCCTAACGCCACATCGAATCGTTCTCCTCTTTTGTGCACATAACTTCCGCCTGGATGGGTAAAACACACACTCACACTTAACAATCTCCTTCTAGCTACCCCCGCCTCTCACTCTTCCCCTATATCCTCGAAACCAATAAGACCATCCCTTATTTTAATTCCCGCCTACATGCACCATCGATATATAGTAGTCTTCCTCGGTGTCTCTCGAACAAACACGTTCTCTCGAAGTCGACTCCTCTCATGCATATAGGTCCTAATGCGTTTTTCGAGGCTAACTTTGACCAAACGTTAGAGCAATAATATATGACATGCAACTTACACAAAGCATACTTTCAATTTTGTATGTTAAAGGAGCTTCCAATAATATAATTTGCATAGTATACATCTCATGTGCTATTAATCTTGTCAATAGTCAAAGGCTGTCTTGAAAAACACATTAGGCCCTATATAGATGGAAGGAGGGAGTAGGTCCCATGCAAAAAATGAGAATAAAATTCAAACATCTGGGCATCGTGGCTCGGTCGATAACATTGAGAAACTTGGTTTTAAAATCATGAAACTTGGCATGGTGTCATGTCATGGTAGTACCATGATATGGTAAAAAAATTGGCCGAATAGGAACAAATTTTGGTATAAGCTTCTTGCAAATCGGAGCTTCTCTCAAGAAGGCTCGTGGTTCTGGGAGGGAACGTGTCACCTTTGTGTGCATAATTAAAATTTGAAATACAAGCACATGTTCCAGTGCACCAAAATTGGTTGAAAAATCACATGTGTATCCTCGGGTAAATTTCTAGGTTCCATGCAAGAAATAGGAATGAAATTCAAAATTCTGGGCGTCGTGGCTGGGTTGGAAACATTGAGAAACTTAGTTTTTTAATTCCTGTAAATCCAAAACACGCATGAAAATAATGAAACTTGGCTTGGTGCCATGACATGGCACCAACATGCTGTGGTAAATTTGCAGTCCGATTTGCGAAGGCGCACACATTAACAATCAACAAAGTCATTTTGGAAGAAGTGCTGTCACGTTACAATCGGAAACACAAGTATTATTGAAGCCATGGGCGTTCTACTTACTAGTACCATTTACTTGCCGCCACGTGTCCCCTTTTTTATTAGCTAGGAGGCGACGTGCAGGGTAGCTATTTGAGTACAAGAGGCATGCGATCAGACCCCTGCGCGTGCTTATCAGGAGGAGAGCCCTTTGACCTTCATCTGCCGTCCACCTCTCTCCCAAGGTCTCCATTAATGGCGCCCGAGCCTCTGTTTAATGGCGTGGCTATGTCTCACTCGACTGAGATTTAAGAGAGAAAAAAGAAAATATGAAAGCATGGATCTTGATGTAAGATCCGACGGACCTATATAGCATCTACTGCGACTTATAGCAAGACTGATGAATATATAAGGACGATTAAATTTTTTTTGATCAAAGAAGGGCTTGCCCCTTCCGATTTTCATTACTGAAAACCACCACAATTCACAAGAAGTTCAGCACAACTCCAACCTAACACGAAGGATACCAGATTGAAATCGCAACATCCCAAGAGGCCAACAAAGGCCAAACATCCGCGCTAGAACCCAACATTTCACAACTGACGACACAATCCACATCCTAAACCGATTATTACATCAAAAGAAACCAGAAAACTAGTCTCCGCGGCGAGCGGCAATGAGCTCTTTCGTGTCCTCAAGACGCTGCTTGAGAATATCCACGGATTCCTCCACCAGCCTTTGGCGCTCGTTGCGGAGCATGTCATTCTCGTCCATAAGTTTCTTCAACAAGGCACTAGTCTCCTCCTGCAGGTTTGCACTTCATACGATCTTCTCCCTCAGCAGGTCGCGCTCGGCCCGGAGCCTCTCATTGCCCTCCCTTAGTTGCCGGATGACGCCGGTAGCCTGCTCAAACAAGGCTATCATGTCGTCCTGCAACCTCGCCGAGCGGGAGATCTGATCCGTCTGGCTATGGACGATTGCATGCATGCGCCTGTAACAGTCGTCGCGTGCCCGCGAGAAATTTTCCCAGGCCGCCGCGGCGCGGCGGGACATCTCTACTGCATTCGTGGCGCGGCGGGACATCTCTGCTGCTTCCGCGGCGCGGCCGGACCAGTCTGCTGCATCGACGTTGCGGCGGGACCTCCGTGCTGCTTTAGCGGCATGGCGGGACCTCTGTGCTGCTACTTCCGCGTGGCGGGACATGTCGGCTGCTCTCGCAGCGAGGCGGGACATCTCTCGTGCTTCCGCTTCCATGCTTGCCTCTCCCTGGTGGCAATCTCTCGACCCAGAACTCACGCTGGCCATGCAGACGCAAGGGAAGGATGCTGAATGAATTGTTTGTTTTTGTGGATGAGGAGTTGAGGAGGAATGTGCAGTCATCTTGGCATACTAGTATTTGTAACCGAGTACTAATACGCTCCTAAGTGGGAAACCGTTTAGGTTGTGATCGGTGTGAACAGGTTTGCAATTCAATATAGCGTTGAGTAATTTGGAATGTGACGAGACGCAAGCTCAAAATTTATTGACGGTTCTAGTTTCAAAGTGCGGCACTATTCCCGGATGGAGTACTTCTTTTTCTACTCCCTCCTTTCCGGTTTTATAGGGCTTATCTCAAAATTTTAGTTTTTCCATTTTATAAGGCTCAATTTGGTTGTCCCCAACACGTGTTCAGATTCCAAGGTGCATTAAATCATTGCATGCAAGTATTAAGAGAAAATTGACCAATGCATGTACTTTATGCATGCATGCATTGCAATTAATGCATGAAACCTATCTCTCGGGACTTCTCGCATGCACCATCGTGCCACCCACAAAAACTTGTACTCTGAGTTTAGTAGTACGTTATACAGGAAGAGAAGAGGTGCACGCACACACTCGTCCTCTCAAACACACGTCTATTTTTTCTCGAAAAGGAGGATGATGACCCCCGGCCTCTGCATCTGGGAGTCACACACGCAAATTATTGAAATATATCGAGTGCAGTGCTTTGATGTGTCGCGTCAACTCGTACATCAACGAGAAGTTTGATTATCCTCTCCCTCGCGGACTTAACTGCACATGCCTTTGGCTGTATGATAGGTTGGCCACACACCTGTAGGGCCCACCTGTCATACACGCAAAGGCAGGAGCGTCCCTCCCTCGCCCATGAGCATGGTGGCTAGCAAGACTAGGAGAAGCTTTGGCTACACACTCTCCCTCCCGCACGCGGTGGACATGCAGCAGTTCAATCGGTGTCAGATGGCCAGAAGCGTACTGTAGTACTCCTCCAGTGCAGTAGTATTCCATCATTGTTTGACTTCTCGAAGAGGCGAAGAGCCAAGCGCAGCCCGGACGCTCGTGTGGCAGTTTCATGTGTATAGTAGTCTAGGATAGCGTGTACCGTGCCTGTAAGCTTAAAATCGTTGGGGTCGGCTCCATGCTATGTGGCCGTCTCGAAGTTTAAAAAAAATATTAAAATAGTCTTCTGGCCCTACCCGAAAACTGCCGCGCGTACTGCCCGGGAAAAGCCCCGCCCTGAACTTTTAACTACGCGAAAACAGTTCGAGCTTGTTCGTTCTATATAAATACAATACTTACTGTATGTTTATTCACCCGTGGGGTTGTTCAATGAATGGAGGGGCGGGGAGCACAAGTGAACAATACTGTAGTACTACTAGTAGTAAGTAGGAGTCGTACAGTAGTCACCTTAAAGAGAGAGTTTCTTTTCTTTAATGCCACGTACACAAATTGAAACGCTTGTTGTGGAGAGAAAAAAGATAATCACTCCACTATATATGGATGCAGGGGCCTGAGCGCTTGCTTTACTAGGGTTGCTCTCTTCATTCTCTCATCCTCTCTAGATATAAACAAGACAGCGGTAGCGACATTTTCTCTCTGCTCACCGCTGGTCACAAATCCGGTCGGATCCCTTCGGCCGGTGTGTGTAGAGGACTAAAAGGTGCATCGTTCACGCGGTCATCGCTGCCGAGGGAGGAAACCCACAGCTGCCGGAGGGGCCCGATCCTCTGCCCGTGCCATTCTCCCCGACACATGGCCGGCTCGGGAGGTCCTCCGACCCTTCTTACTCCCTGCCGTATTGTCCACAGATCCGACCTGCCGCCGCCGACATCCCGGCGACCCTCAGGTATAAGTTCTTCGAAAGCGGACTTGCTCTACTGCCCCAGCTCCCCACGTGTCTGCATGTGCATCTTTTTCTACTCCCATCAGCTCTTCCAAAGCCACCTAAATTTTTAGTATTATTAGAGGTAAAGCTACTTCATGCATTCGAATCTAGGGCTTTGTTCAAACAATGAAGAAAGGGGGGAAAGTTGTAGCATGAATCTAGGACTTGATTCAAAGAGGAAATAATATGGTGAAAGTAGTAGAGACCGGATACCCAACCGGTCTCTTGGTTGAAAAGGGAAATAATGGGAAAACGCAGTACAAACTGGATAAGGAACATATCTATTATTGGTTGAAAAAAGGATAGAAAGTGGCGGCTGGTGGACAAGTCAACAGAGTATGTCCAGGATTAGATTTGTTGCCATCACATAGTAAAAGGTCTCCAGGATTAGATTTGCTGCCCTCACATAGTAAAAAGTCTCAGGATTAGATTTGCTGCCCTCACATAGTAAAAGGTCTCCAGGATTAGATTTGCTGCCCTCACATAGTACAATGGCACTCCAGCTGTTTTCCCCAGTATGATAAGTAAGTTGCTCCTTTACGCTGCTCAGTGTCCTGGTGTCCCCACGGTCCCATGCCCTTAAACCAACTCTTTAGCTGATGTTGATTTACCGTGTCTGGTAAACAAGTAATGCCACCATTAAAGTAATCCCGTATTTAAGGAATCTCATTGTTGATCGTAATGCTTCTGGTAACATGAAGCATCGCTGACGTTTTAAAATTTCTATTGTCCTTGCGTGATTGCCATGAGCATAATTAAGATGCTCCTTTTCATTTTGTATATGTTTCGTATATTCTTATTGACCAGCAACTGTTTACTTTCTATCTTTTTGTGCAGATAGGGATATCCATTTCACCTTGTTGCTATTGTGACCTTTTGGTGAACTGCAGAAAACACTTTTTTTGGAATGAGTGTCTTGTGCAGTTCAACTAAAATGTCACGTGGGAAACATCTCTCAATTTTGGTGGAACTGCACAAAATGGTGATTGGAGTTTCCAAAATCTCCGTCAAGTTCTGCTGGTAATCTCGTGCAACATTTTATTAGCCTTTGCAAGATGGAGCCGTCACTGTCACCACAATGGCACTTTATTTTAGTGGAACTGCACAAAAGGATAAGAAAATTATAGTTGCACCTTACATGAGCCGGACAGCCAACCTTAATGTTCCTCAATTTTAGTGCAACTACTAAAGAAGAACCTGCCAGCTCACAAGAGGAAGTACTTCTTGCTAGCTGAATGATGCAATCTTTGCTTCATTTCAGGTGAACTGCAGAAAAAGGTGCATGAATTGAATCATGGAACTCCAGGCATACCTCATCCAAGTAGAGCTGGAGGTTGAGTTCAAGGAGGCCGCTATTAAAGCAAAATCATGCTCTCCTGTCTCCTTGTTTGTGCTGTGCAAACATGCTGTGCAAACAGGAATACTCAACTACAGATGTTGTGACGGTCAAGAGCATTCGCCAAGTTCTTCGATTGTATGACATGGCTAGCCAAGATGGATTTAATCCCGATATTCACTTTATCAAAAGGCTCTAATGGGTTGGTTCTAAATCTTGCAAGCTGGGAATCAGTGAGATGTGTAGGCATCTTTGTTGTACTTATTATTTGGATCTTATTTGTTGGTTCTGAATCTTGCAAGCTGGGAATCAATGAGATGTGTAGGCATCTTTGTTATACTTATTATTTGGATCTTATTTGTTGGTTCTGAATCTTGCAAGCTGGGAAACACGGCATGATGATGCAGAGGACAACAACCATAACAAACAGTTCAAACTCGGTAGTATTATCTTTTGTGAAAGTGCGACAAATGTGATGATCGTGTGCGTCCTGAGAATAATAATTCTAATTGTTGTGCATATTGATCCCGTGGCACTGATAGAACGAGCGAATGCATTGCTTGTTTTAAGTACAAATTTCTATAAAAGCTAATTAAATTTAAGTAAAGTGACCACTAACTCCTGTTATTACAGTACCAATACAGACCCGCTCGTGAACCGACGTGTGGCCGAGGGTGCATCTTCTGCCAGGCGTGCAACGGACGACGGAGGGGTAGTAACTATTGTCGCCTGTACACACTCAGCTTACTGTTGAATCGAGTTCCCCAAGAGCTGAAAAACGAACTGCTGCCGCCGCCTACACACTCGTTCACTCGAAGAGACTCCAATGGCGATCCGAGGGGTGAGCCTGCTGGATATGGACTTCAGCAAGGAGTTCCCCTTTGAGTTCGCCATTCAGTCCTATGGCTGCACCAACTTGAATGTGATGTACACCAACGATACAGACTCGGTGAAGCTCTGGCTCGCCTCAGTCCTATGGCTGCACCAGGTTCTGGAGCATTCGCCCGTTTCATCGGTAGCGCCGACTGCACCTTCGCTACGGTGGAGAGAAGGAAGAACGCGACGATTCGGCCATCTGGTGCAACAAGCTTGTCGACATCCAGAAGCAATACAAGATTATCAGCAACGGGCAGGAGAAGGACTCCGTGGTTGACCTCACTGAGACCATCATCGACCCCTGATATGCCAACATGAAAGAAGACGACCTGAGCACGTGGGAGGTACCTCTGAATCTAGCCTACATAACCTACGCGGCCAAGGGCGCATACGCATGCAACGACATGTACATGCAGATCTTGGACATGAGGGCGTGTCTGCTTCCCATAACCGACGAGTACACGGTCAGCCGCAGCGTCATGATCAAGCGTGCCAGGAAGGTCTAGATGTTGTACTTTATCTGTTTAGAAGCACCTTTATCATGTGAGTGTTTCATGCATTAGCCTATGTGTCGTAACTATTTGTTTTGTCTGAAATATTTCTTTTAAGAACCCATTAACCTGATTGCTTTTTTAGTGGCAATTTGCTTATGTATGTAAACTAGTTCACTTGTCTGTAAAAAAACTAGTTCACTCGGCTGCCGTGCTTTGAATCTCCTTCCTCCCAACATATTCCCCTCCTTAGGTGGACCTAGCAGGTCTCTGAATTTTCTCCCACTTTCTTTTTCGATGTAAACTGAGTTTTCTCCCAGTACTTTCCCCTAGAACCAACTCAACTGTCCCACGTCTAGCCTAAAAAATAATAATACCCCATGTACTATTAACTCATCAAATTAAAATGATATTTTATTTCGTAAGTTGAAAGTTCTTACAAAATAATAATAATAATTGTTTATATATAACTTGGCAAGTTAACTCCTAGTGATTGCGTACATAAGCTTGCAAAGATTTTACTAACGTGCAATCATGTGTTTATGTTTTTATAACATTTCTCCGTCTAGCCCAACATGATATTTTCACCCAGCCCAGCAAGTCCGCGGCTTTCGAGAAAATTGCAAATGGGATTTAAATGGGCTGCATAGGTGCTATATGATTGTTTCACCCAGCCCACCAAATGGACTAAAAAAACAAATGGACTGACAGCTGGGTCCACGGCCATAGCCCAGTTTTTTTGTGATTTGCCAACTAAGTTGCTTTGTCAGGCCTGTTGGGCTGCAAATCTTTCAAGACGAGGAGAGCTTTCATTCGGCTGGCCGAGAAAATGGCCCATCAGTAACGAGAAATGGGCTGTACATTTTTAAAACACATCAAACGGCAATTAGTTTCAAATATCTTTTTTTCATTTTGAGATTTTAAATTACATTAATTTTTATGCGTGGATAATTTGTTGGATTTTATATTGATATACATTTATTTTTAAAATTAGTTTGAATGTGAGTCGAAATTTCGGGATTAAAAACAGTTCGGACCGCACCGAAATATGCAAAATTTCGTATAATTTTTTAACCGTGGCCACAATATGGGCTGTAATGCTAACAAAAAGAATATGGGCTCCAAATAAACCTTAAGAATTAGCAAATGGGTTGTATGCTGTTTTCCACAGATTTGAGGCTTTCCTAAAAAAAGGTTGACGCACAAGCAGTGACTGTTGGATGGCCATCCAACGGCCGTCGTGCTTCTTCAATCTCTGCTCTTCCTGCTCCAGCCGCTCAAACAGGCGCCGGTGGGACTGCCTGCTCCCTCCTCCCCGTGGCCGGCTCTGCTGCCGCGCAGGCCTCACCGCCCCACTGTACTCCCATTGCTGGCCTAGCCATCCCTCTACTCACCCACACCTGCTGTTATTCTCCGGCAACGGCAGACGAACCAGTAAACCCTCGTACAGTCGTACTTCCCTCCGCGTGGGAAACAACTGCCGAGTCTTCCCTGCCTTCGTGTCATTCCCTTCCTAGGCCTTGCCGTCGTCCACCGCCCTGGTGCTCTCGGCGCGGCCTGGTCAGCGTGGTCAACGACCGACATGCATCTGAAGTGGACTTTGAGGCCGACAGCTGGGTCCACGGCCGCACGCAAGGAAATGCCTCCTTATTACGCGCAAAATAATGATTCCTCCACCTGACATCAGGGACCCATCGAAAGGGCCTCTGTATTTCGCGAAAAAAACGTTACCGCCGCTGACAGCTCGGACCCACCAGCTATATCTTCGCACGCAAGGAAGTGCCTCCTTATTACGCACAAAAAAAATGAATACTCCCCCTCTTAGCTGGGACCTAGTATAGTGGCAGGCTGACTAGTGGGCCTACTAAGTTGACGGGGACGGAGGGCTTTGTCAACTTAGTCAATATGCATGATTCTAGCTCTAGTGACCGTACGATGTCCATCCAACGGTCGTAGTGCTTCTACAACCTCTGGTCTTCTTGCTCCAGCCGCCCAAACCAGTGCCGGTCGTGCCTCGTGCTCCTGCCTCTCGTGGCCGGCTGCGATGCGGCGGAGGCCTCACCGCCCCCTACTACTCCCACCGCTGGCCAGGCCATCCCTCTACTGAGCCACACCCCCTGTTATTCTGCGGCGACGGCAGCCTCACACCGTAGCGAACCAGTGAACCCTCATACTCCTCTACGCGTGGGCATCCACTGCCGCGTCTTCCCTGGCTCCGCGTCGTCCCCTTCCTAGGCCTCGCCGTCGTCCACCGCCCTAGTGCTCTCGGCGCGGTGTGGTCAACGTGGTCAAAGAACGGCTTCCATTGGACGTGGACTGTACGTGGAGAGGCTGACAGCTGGGTCCACGGCCGCAGCAAGGAAGTGCCTCCTTATTACAAGCAAAATAATTATTCCTCCACCTGACAGCGGGACCCACCGGACGGGCCATCGTATTTCGCGAAAAAAACGTTCCCCCCTGACTGCTGGGACCCACCAGCTACATCTTCGCACGCAAGGAAGTGCGTCCGGGCAAAAAAAAAACGATTCACCCCCTGACTGCTGGGACCCACCAGCTACATCTTCGCAGGCAAGGAAGTGCCTGACAGTCGGGACCCACCTGGTCAAAGCGTACGTAGCATTGTCATTCTGGTCGCGAACGTGTACGTACATACTGGTCGATGTAGAGGCGTGCACGTGTCGTAGTAGAGGCGCGCACGTTTTGTAGTAGAGGCGCGCACGTAGCATTTACACGTACGTACAACGGCCAGGGTGCAAGAAAGAAAATACGGCCACGTATGTGTACGTACGGGAGGGGTCTCGACCTCCTACTCGCGCATACGTACGGCCAGGGCTCGTGTACATGGCTGGGTCAGAATGGAGAAACAGCGTCGTCGTCGTGTTCATGGGGAGGCAACGGAATGCGTCGTGTTCATGGGGAGGCAACGGAATGCGTCGTGTTCATCGGGAGGGCTTGGACGGAACAGGCGATGGAAATGAGGCCTGGCGTACCGCAGAACGGAGGAAACGGCCTTGTGTTTGACCGGCCACGTTCGAAACAGGATCCTGTTCATCGGGAGGGGTCTGGCGTACCGCAAAACGGAGGAAACAGACCTCCTACGGTCGAAACGGGGGTCCTGTTGATCGGGAGGGGTGTGGCGTACCGCAAAACGGATGAAACGGACTTGTGTTGGAGCGCTACGGTCGAAACGGGGGTCCTGTTCATCGGGAGGGGTGTGGCGTACCGCAAAACGGGACTCCACGGGATACTGTTCATCTCCACCGTCGACCTCCTCCAGCCTCCACGGGCTCCTGTTCATCCAGCCTCCACGGCGTGCTACTCCACCGGCTATTGTTCAACCACCCCTCCATCGTCTACTGTTCATCCAGCCCTCCACACCACGGGGTCCTGTTCAACCACCCCTCCACGGGCACCCCTCCACCGTCTACTGTTCATCCAGCCCTCCACACCACGGGGTCCTGTTCAACCACCCCTCCACCGTCTACTGTTCATCCAGCCCTCCACACCACGGGGTCCTGTTCATCCACCCCTCCACGGGCACCCCTCCGTCTAATGTTTATGCAGCCCTCCACCACACCACGGGGTCCTGTTTATCCAAAGGCAACGCCACCGCTCACTGTTCATCCAAACCCCCCCGCAACGCTCACTGTTCATCCCATCGATCAGCTTCAGTTAGCAGCAGTAGCGAAGGAATCGCTCGATCGGGTTCAGTTAACAGCCATCGATCGATCGCTCGGGTTCAGTAACGCGTAGCCTGCAGTGCAATCACTCGGGTTCAGTTAGAGCCCAACGCCTCGCTCGGGTTCAGTTAGAGCCAACGCCTCGCACACACGCGCGTACGTGTACGAGAGAAACGTGCATCGCTCAGCCCCGACCTCCCACCGTAACCGGGAACTCCTTGAAATTTTCCCCGCCCTCGCTTCTACCACGGTTTTTCCCGTCATGGACGGCACAAAGAATGTCATGCAGCTGTGTCTCCGGCCCGCACAGGACGAAAAGCCCATTTTCTGTCATGATTTTTTGTCATAGAAGTAGGAGCCCACCACATCTATGATGATACAGGGTTTTGTCACAATTATCGTCATAGAAGTGTCATATGTATGACAGAAAAAATTTCCGTTCGGCCCAAAATGTCATGGATGTGTCTTTTTTTTGTAGTGTTGGGATCTCGGCAAAGGTAAGGAGTCAGGTATAACACCTAAGTTTGATTGTGTTAAATCTTTTATGGATACTGATGCTTTCCGTGAATTTAGCACTAAATATGGACTTGACTCTGAGATAGTAGCTTCTTTCTGTCAATCCTTTACTACTCATGTTGATCTCCCTAAGGAGAAGTTGTTTAAATATAATCCTCCCATTGAATTAAAAGTAGTTGCAGCTATTAAAGTTGAAGAAAAGACTATCACTTATAGTGGTCCTGTTGTTCCTACTACTTATATTGAGAAACCACCTTTCCCTGTTAGAATAAAGGATCATGCTAAAGCTTCAGCTATACTTCGTAAGAGTAATACTAGAACACCTACACCCTCTGAGCAAATTAAAGTTGAACCTAGTGTTGCTATGGTTAAAGATCTCTTGGCCGATAATATTGATGGGCATGTTATTTATTTCTGTGATGAAGCTGCTAGAATTGCTAGACCCGAAACTAAAAATAAACATAGACCTGTTGTAGGCATGCCTGTTCTTTCTGTTAAAATAGGAGATCATTGCTATCATGGCTTATGTGATATGGGTGCTAGTGCAAGTGCAATACCTCATTCCTTATATAAAGAAATTATGGATGATATTGCACCTGCTGAGATAGAGGAAATTGATGTTACTATTAAGCTTGCCAATAGAGACACCATTTCCCCAGTTGGGATTGTTAGAGATGTTGAAGTCTTGTGTGGGAAAGTTAAAATATCCTGCTGATTTTCTTGTTCTTGGTTCCCCACAAGATAACTTTTGTCCCATTATATTTGGTAGACCCTTCTTGAATACTGTTAATGCTAAGATAGACTGCAATAAGGATATTGTTTCTGTTGGTTTAGGGGATATGTGGCATGAATTTAATTTTGCTAAATTTCATAGACAACCCCATGATAAAGAATTGCCTAGTAAAGATGACATTATTGGTCTTGCTTCTATTGCCGTGCCTTCTAGTGATCCTTTAGAACAATATTTGCTAGACCATGAAAATGATATGTTTATGAATGAAAGAAGGGAAATAGATGAAGTATTCTTTAAACAGGGACCTATTTTGAAACACAACTTGCATGTTGAAATCCTAGGGGATCCTCCTCCACCTAAGGGTGATCTCGTGTTTGAGCTTAAACCTTTACCTGATACTCTTAAATATGCTTATCTTGATAAGAAAGATATATATCCTATTATTATTAGTGCTAACCTTTTAGAGCATGAAGAAAAGAAATTATTGAAAACTCTGAAGAAGCACCGTGCGGCTATTGGATATACTCTTGATGATCTTAAGGGCATTAGTCCAACTCTATGCCAGCACAAAATAAAATTGGAGAAGGATGCGAAACCGGTTGTTGATCACCAACGACGGTTAAATCCTGAGATGAAAGAAGTGGTAAGAAAAAGAAATACTAAAGCTTATGGAGGCAGGTATAATTTATCCCGTTGCTGATAGTCAGTGGGTAAGTCCTGTCCATTGTGTCCCTAAGAAGGGAGGTATTACTGTTGTTCCTAATGATAAAGATGAATTGATCCCACAAAGAGTTGTTAGAGGTTATAGAATGGTAATTGATTTCCGAAAATTAAATAAAGCTACTAAAAAGGATCATTACCCTTTACCTTTTATTGATCAAATGCTAGAAAGATTATCTAAACATACACATTTTTGCTTTCTAGATGGTTATTCTGGTTTCTCTCAAATACCAGTGTCAAAAGAGGATCAAGAAAAAACAACTTTTACTTGCCCTTTCGGTACCTTTGCTTATAGATGTATGCCTTTTGGTTTATGCAATGCACCTGCTACCTTTCAAAGATGTATGACTGCTATATTCTCTGACTTCTGTGAAAAGATTATTGAGGTATTCATGGATGATTTTTCTATTTATGGAACTTCTTTTTGATGATTGCTTAAGCAACCTTGATCGAGTTTTGTAGAGATGTGAATAAACTAATCTTATCTTGAATTGGGAGAAGTGCCACTTTATGGTTAATGAAGGTATTATCTTGGGGCATAAAATTTCTGAAAGAGGTATTGAAGTTGATAAAGCTAAAGTTGATGCTATTGAAAAGATGCCATGTCCTAAGGACATTAAATGTATAAGAAGCTTCCTTGGTCATGCTGGTTTTTATAGGAGGTTCATTAAGGACTTATCTAAAATTTCCAGGCCTCTAACTAATCTCTTACAAAAAGATGTTCCTTTTGTCTCTGATGATGATTGTGTAGAAGCATTTGAAATACTTAAGAAAGCTTTGATTTCTGCACCTATTATTCAGCCTCCTGATTGGAATTTACCATTTGAAATCATGTGTGATGCTAGTGACTATGTTGTAGGGGCTATTTTAGGACAAAGAGTTGTTAAGAAATTGAATTTTATCCAATATGCTTGTAAGACTCTAGACAATGCTTATAGAAATTATACTACTACTGAAAAAGAATTTTTAGCAGTTATATTTGCTTGTGATAAGTTCAGACCTTATATAGTTGATTCTAAAGTAACTGTTCACACTGATCATGCTGCTATTAAATATCTTATAGAAAAGAAAGATGCTAAACCTAGACATATTAGATGGGTTCTCTTGCTATAAGAATTTGATTTGCATATTATTGATATAAAGGGAGCTGAGAACCCCGTTGCAGACAACCTGTCTAGGTTAGAGAATGTTCTTGATGACCCACTACCTATTGATGATAGCTTTCCTGATGAACAACTAGCTATCATAAATGCTTCTCGTACTGCTCCATGGTATGCTGATTATGCTAATTATATTGTTGCTAAGTTTATACCACCTAGTTTCACATACCAGCAAGAGAAAAAGTTCTTCTATGATTTAAGACATTACTTTTGGGATGACCCACACCTTTATAAAGAAGGAGTAGATGGTGTTATTAGATGTTGTGTACCTGAGCATGAACAGGAATAGATCCTACGCAAGTGTCACTCCGAGGCTTATGGAGGACACCACGCTGGAGATAGAACTGCACATAAGGTATCGCAATCCGGTTTTTATTGGCCTACTCTCTTCATGGATGCCCGTAAGTTTGTCTTGTCTTGTGATGAATGTCAAAGAATTGGTAATATTAGTAGACGTCAAGAAATGCCTATGAATTATTCACTTGTTATTGAACCATTTGATGTTTGGGGCTTTGACTATATGGGACCGTTTTCCTCTAATGGTTATACAGATATTGTAGTTGTTGTTGATTATGTTACTAAGTGGGTAGAAGTTATTCCAACTAGTAGTGCTGATCATAACACCTGTATTAAGATGCTTAAAGAAGTTATTTTTCCAAGGTTTGGAGTCCCTAGATACTTAATGACTGATGGTGGTTCACATTTTATTCATGGTGCTTTTCGTAAAATGCTTGCTAAGTATGATGTTAATCATAAAATTGCATCTCTGTATCACCCATAGTCTAGTGGTGAAGTAGAATTGAGCAATAGAGAGCTTAAATTAATTTTGCAAAAGACTGTTAATAGATCTGGAACGAATTGGTCCAAGAAACTTGATGATGCATTATGGGCTTATAGAACTGCATATAAAAATCCTATGGGTATGTCTCCGTATAAAATGGTTTATGGTAAAGCTTGTCACTTACCTCTCAAACTGGAACATAAGGCATATTGGGCCATTAAAGAACTCAATTATGATTTCAAACTTGCCGATGAGAAGAGTCTTTTTTACATTAGCTCACTTGATGAATGGAGAACCCAGGCCTATGAGAATGCCAAACTGTTTAAAGAAAAAGTTAAAAGATTGCATGACAAAAGGATACAAAAACGTGAGTTTAATGTAGGTGATTATGTATTATTATACAACTCGCGTTTAAGATTTTTTGCAGGAAAACTCCTCTCTAAATGGGAAGGTCCTTACGTCATCGAGGAGGTCTATCGTTCCGGTGCCATAAAAATCAACAACTTCGAAGGCACAAACCCGATTGTGGTGAATGGTCAAAGAATCAAACATTATATCTCAGGTAATCCTATAAATGTTGAGACTAATGTTATTGAAACCGTAACCCCGGAGGAATACATAAGGGACACTTTCCAGAATGTTTCAGACTCCGAAAAGGAATAGGTATGAGGTACGGTAAGTAAACCGACTCCAAAACAGTTCTAATAGCAATTTTTCTCCGTTTTGGAATATTTAAGAAAATAGGAAAATAAGAAGCAGTCCGGGAAGGACATGAGGCATCCACGAGGGTGAACCCTACCCCCTGGGCGCGCCCCCTGCCTCGAGGGAACCTCGTGTGCTCTCTGGACTCTGTTTTCTTGCATGATACTTCTGTTGGTTGGTAAAAAATCATTATATAATCTCCCGAAGGTTTTGACCACCGTATCATGCAAATATCTTCTGTCTTTGTTTCGATCTGTTTTTCTGACAGATCTAGATCGCCATGGCGTCTTCAAGTGCTCCCAAGGACAAGTTCTTCGAGAAAGTCATCAACCCCTACCTCGCGGAGGTGCTGCAACACCCTCAAACCATTGAGATGCGTGAGGGGTTGCTGCACATCCGTGATGTTGAGGGACCAAGGAGGACCGGAAGCATGGAGACAAGACTCTAGGCAATGGAGCAACAAGTTTTCAAGTGCCAATAGATGGTGGAACGTGGACTCAACTCCAATCATATAATGATCACGGAGTTCACCAACAACCACAAGTTGGATGACAAGAACATTGGGGAGGCCATCTTCAAGCTTCACGAGAAAATTGAGCGCCTCCAAGCCCAGATCTATGACTTGCAAAACCAAAACTGTGAGTATGAATATAGATTCAAGACAATGAGTTTGGCTGCAGATTTGAGGATCCTGGAGACTCGATCATCCTTCTATGATGGTGAGCCTATGCCTTGGAAGATGGACGACAAGCCCATATGCACTTGGGACTTATATTGTTGTAATCCGCCATGAAATATGTTTGACAAACTTTGTGCTGTATGCAGGCTGCTACTGCTAAACTAGAGTCTCAACTAAACGATGCCAAGACCCGGCTGGCGGCTCAAGAAAATGAGACTCGGAAAGCTGAATTAAAATTCCAGTTTAGTGTGTCTGAATCGGAGAAATTGAAGACCAGTTTTGCTGAGGATAAAAAGGCTTGGGCTGAAGAAAGAACTGCCTTGATACAGCATGCTGAGAAAGCAGATGTCGGATTTCGGGTTCCGGCAGACCCTTGAGGTTCGAACACTTGGGTGCGCACGGAGATTTCTCCTTCTACCTACCTGCACCCCTCCGCCTCGCTAAGATCTAAGCTATGGAAAGAACGACACAAGAGACGCAGGGTTTATACTGGTTTGGGCCACCGTTGTGGTGTAATACCCTACTCCAGTGTGTGGTGTGGTGGATTGCCTCTTGGGCTGATGATGATGAACAATACAAGGAAGAACAGCCTTGCGAGGGTCTATTCTTTGCTGGGGGGGACGAACTGCTAGGAGGAGTTTAGTCACCCTTCTCTCTCTGATTTCGATCCGATCCCTCCTACCCTGTGGGTGGCCGGTCCTATTTATATGTAAAGGCCCTAGGCCTCTTCCCAAATATTGAGCGGGAAGGGCACCAACAATTGGCCATTTTGAAGGGGAACATCTAGTACACTTATCCTGACTAAAGGTGGTCCTCGCCTGCACAAAGCTCTGGTGGTGACGCCGTCTTGGGATCCACGATGACCTCCATCCTGCAGTCCTCCTGGTCTTGGTCTTGTTGCACCGAAATGGCAACCTTTTCCTGATGCCTCGGAACTCCGCGGCTGCGCTTGCCCCCTTTGCACCAAAGGGGAAAGGAGGACACTACGCGGGCTGGCGCCCGCCTGGCGCCCTTGGTCGTCATGGCTTGCCCATGGGTTCCTCGTGAGGTACCCCGCCTTGATCTCTCCGCCTCCTCGCGAGCCAGCCTGGTGAGGCCGTGCCTCAGGAAGCTCCGCGTTGTCCGCCCCGCGAGGCTTGGCCCCTCGCGAGGGTCTTAAGTCTGTGTTGATGAAGATGGGCCGTGCTGGGCCCCCCTTTGAGCCACGCCACAGGCCGCAGGCAGGCAAGTCTGGGGACCCCCGTTCCCAGAACGCCGACAGCAGCCCCCGGGCCCAAGGCGCGCCCGGACTTGGCCGTGCAGGGAGGCGAAAGGGTAAGCGCGAAGCGCCACGGGCCCTAACAGCCTGCGGCCTTGGGCGCCGTGTGGCGGTTGATTGGACGTGGGCGTCTCCACTTCCCCATGGCGCCTCGGCAACTGTATGGATTGGAAAAGTCCCTGCATGCAAAGTGGGTCATGATTACCTACGATAGTGGGGGCCGACGGTCGACCCTCGCTGGCTATAAGTATGGATCGACGCGCGCCCTTCCAGTTCATCCCCCTTTGCTTCTCCTTCTTCTTCATGGCCCCGTCGAGGAGGTTCTCGGCCGCAGAGAAGGGGAAGGCTCGCCGGGTAGAGCCTGCCTCTCCCCCGCCCAAGCGCGGCCGAGGGCACCCTCGCAAACATCCTGTGGCCACCACGGCAGCTCCCCGCGGCCGCGGAGACGATTTCCAGCATGGTGACGGGCGGACTGCTGCGGCCGGGGGGCGCGCTTCGGTCGCGCGTCCCCATAGGCCGCGCTTTCGCGCTGCAGAGGTGCTGCCGGAGTTCATTGTGTGGTCGGCAGAGCCGACTAGCACCCGGCTTCCACTTCCTCGCTTCCTCCTCAGCGAGCTCCCGGCCGGCGCCCCGGGCGGCCTCTGGCTCCAGGCTGACGGCTGCTGCAGCCGGGCCTCATGGGCTTCGTTGGAGGTCTTTGTAGCCGGTAGCCTGGCCTTGGCCCGCGGTTGACAGACGTTTGCCCGCGCGCGTGGCCTGAGCCGTCGGTGCACCCTGCACTTCAAGTTTGACGGTGATGCCACCCTCTACGTGAGGGTGTTTGGGGAAGATGGTCGCCGTGTAGGGTGCTGCCCTGAGGAGGACGACCGCGGCCGGGAACCTAGCTCCGGCGATGGTGGAGAGGACAGCGCTCGCGTGACTGGCGGCGCTGAGGGTTCCCCAAGCTTCTCCGGTTCTTCTTCAGGCGGCGACTCTTCTAGCGGTGGCCGCGGTCAGCCTCCACGCCGTCGTATTTTCTTGGGAGGTGGTAGTGTGTCTGCCCGCCGTCGCACCTTGGTGAAGCGCGAGAGGGAGTCGGCCTGAGCCCTAGGGGCAGCTCGAGTCTTCCCTGCAGGCCAGTGTGAGGCGAGCTGCGCCTGATTCGTCCTTTCTTTCCCTTTTTCCTACGTAAAAAGGCAGTAGTGTGGAGCCCTGCGGGGGCGTGTTTGGGTTATTGCTGTTAATCATCGTTTTGCTTCCGTTATCGTGCCTTCCGGCTACGTGCCCGCGCGTGGATAGTTCCCGGCCCCAGCCGTGGGGGGCGACCGACCCTGGCCCTGTGTTCGTGTCGCGGTGCCCGTGGGGCACAGACTGGAGGGGTGCTCCTGTAATGGACCCAGGTCGCGAAACCTTTGAACGACTAGGACAGGAACACTCGCGAGGGCTCTCGGCTGCCCCCCTCGCGAGGCCTTGCATAAGAGAAATCGAGGCAGGAGAGTGAAAATTCGAAGAACCACAAGCCAAAGACGACAACAACTTCAATAAAACTTCGAATGAGAATGAACAAGCCAACTGCGGAAAGCAAATGAAAAAGCCGCGTCCGGCACCTAATCTAGTCTTCGACGTCTTCTCACCAGCACAGAGCTAAGTGCTGCCACTGGGCATGGGAGGGAGCCCCAGGGCCTGAGGCCGGCGCTCCTGAGACTCCGAGGCGTGTACAGCTCCAACTCATTATTACGTGAGAGTGTTACGGGCGGCGAGCTTCACAGGCATTGGCCTTCTTCACAGGCTCCGGGCCTTTTCCAAAACGCGATGGCTTCACAGGCATTCGCCTTCTTTACAAGCTCTGGGCCTTTTCCAAAATGCGAGAGCTTCACAGGCATTCGCCTTCTTCACAGGCTCTGGGCCTTTTCCAAAACGCGGCGGCTTCACAAGCATTCGCCTTCTTCACAGGCTCTGGGCCTTATCCAAAACGCGACAGCTTCACAGGCATTCGCCTTCTTCACAGGCTCTGGGCCATTTTAGGGGTAGAACCTCCGGAGGTGCTGGATGTTCCATGCGTTCTGGACCGGCACCCCCTCCTGAGTCTCCGAGCGCGCGGAGCCGGGCCTGGAAACATGAACAACCTTGAACGGGCCCTCCCACATGGGAGAGAGCTTGTGCAATCCCTCCCTGGAGAGAACCCGCCTGAGCACGAGGTCCCCTACCTCGAGAGTTCTGGGGCGGATGTTGCGGCAGTGATATCGTCGCAATGCTTGTTGGTACCTCGCCACTCGCAACGCGGCTTCTCGGCGACGTTCCTCCCCCAGCATGAGGTCCATCCCCCGCGTGGCGTCCTGCTGCGCCTCGTTGAACGCCAGGACCCGCGTGGAGCGACGTCTGACCTTGTGAGGGAGGACCGCTTCGGCTCCGTAGACCAGGAAGAACGGGGTCTCTCCAGTCGGCTTGGTCGCGGTTGTGCGGATGGACCACAACACGGACTGAAGCTCGTCGTACCAACCTCTGCCGTAGGCCTCCAGCTTCTTCTTGAACGTCCTGGTCTTGAGGCCCCTCAGGACCTCTGCGTTGGCTCGCTCGGCCTGGCCGTTGCTTCGGGGGTGCGCCACCGAAGCGTAGCATATCTGCATTCCAAGGTTAGCACAGTATGTTTTGAAAAGGTTACTGGTGAACTGTGAACCGTTGTCCGTGATGATGCGGTTCGGCACCCCAAACCGGCTCACGATGCCCCTCATGAACTTGACCATGGAACCCGCGGGGATGGTGCGGACGGCCTCTACTTCAGCCCACTTGGTGAACTTGTCCACGGCGACGTAGAGGTAGCGGTAGCCCCCTGGCGCCTGAGGAAACGGGCCCAGGATGTCCAGCCCCCAGACTGCGAATGGCCACGAAAGGGGTATAGTCTGCAGGCCTCCTGCCGGCTGATGGATCTGCTTGGCGTGGAACTGGCAGGCCTCACAAGCTTTCACTAGTTCGACGGCGTCATTGAGTGCGGTGGGCCAATAAAACCCACTGCGGAACGCCTTGCCGACGAGGGTCCGTGATGATGAATGATGTCCACAGTCTCCGCCGTGTATATCTTCTAGCAGTTCCTTTCCTTGCTCCCCGGAGATGCAGCGCAGGGGTACACCGTTTGGTCACTTCCGGTAGAGCTCTCCATCCTTGATGCAGTATGCCGTGGCCTGCCGTGCTACATGCTCCGCTTCCTCCTCCTTCTCCGGCAGGGTCCCTTGTGTTAAGTAACTCCGGAGCTCCGTGATCCAGCACCCCCCCTGAGGTTCCATCATCAGGAGCAGGCGTGCTCCTGAGGTCGGCCCACAGGCCGGGGCTCCTGAGGCAGGTGGCTGGGGGAGCTCCTCCCAAGGCTGAGCCATGTTTGACAATGATGGCAGGGCTGAGGGCTTGAAGAGCCGCTCCTCGAAAACGCCAGGCTCCTGAGGTAACCGCCTGGACGCCCGTTTGGCGATGTTGTCGGCCTCCTGATTGGTGCCATGGGGCACATGCTGCAACTCCAACCCCCAGAACTGCTTCTCCATCCTGTGGACCTCCGCAAGGTAGGCTTCCATGTGCTCATCTTTCGGCTCGTACACCTAGTTGGAGAAATTGACAAGGAGCTGCGAATCACCCTTGATGGTGAGGTGTTTCACCCCCAAGGCAGCTGCGGCCTTCAAGCCTGCTATTAAACCTTCATACTCCGCTATGTTGTTGGAGACCTTTTCACCTTGCTGGAAACAGAGATGCACAGCGTAGTAGAGCTTGTCCTGAGTGGGCGATATAAGCACCGCCCCAGCCCCAGCGCCATGCCTGGAGAACGCCCCATCGAAGTACATGACCCAGCCTTCTGGCGCCTCGCTTCCCGGTGAGAGGGACCGATCCTCGTCGGCCTTGAGGCCTGGTGCCTCCGTCCATTCTGCCACAAAATCCGCCAATGCTGCTCCCTTGATGACTCTGGTCGTGCTGAATTCGAGCAGAAACGCTTGCAGTTCTATGTTCCACTCAGCGACCCTTCCAGCTGAGTTAGGGCTCCTGAGCACTCTCTCCAGGGGGTATGACGAGACGACCTTGATGGGATGACCCTGAAAATAGTGCCACAGCTTGCGCGAGGCCACCAGTAGCACGAGGAGGAGTTTTTGAGGCATGGGGTACCGTGCCCTCGCGTCCCGCAACACCGTGCTGACGAAGTACACAGGGTGCTCAACGAGGTTGGGTGCGTCAGTGCTGGTGGCTCCCTTGGGAGACCATGGCGCCTCCTAAGGCGACGAGGCCTCCTGAGGCTGGCCATCTGGGAGAGGGGCCTCTCCCGCCTCCGGTGCACTCCTCTGCGGCAGCTGATCCTCCTCAGCCGCGGTGGCGGTTCCTGTGGGCCTTCCTTGTTCCTGTTTTGCCTTGTCCCGGGCTGCTGCTATGGCTTTGATGCGACGATCCTCTCTAACCGCCACCAGGGCTGCGCTGGCGGAGTAGGGAGTGGCGGCAAGGTAAAGCACCAGGGGCTCTTGAGGGCGCGGAGCCACCATGACCGGTGGGCTGGTCAGGTATCTCTTGAGATCCTGGAACGCCTTGTCGGCCTCTTCAGTCCACTCAAAGGGCCCCTTTTTCTTCATTAGCTGGAAGAAAGGCAGCGCTCGCTCCCCCAACTTGGAGATGAAGCGCCCTAGCGCGGTCACGCGCCCAGTGAGCTTCTACATTTCTCTGAGGGTCTTTGGCGGGCTCATGTCCTCAACCGCCTTGACCTTTTTCAGGTTAGCCTCGATGCCTCGGTGGGACACGAGGAAACCCAAGAGCTTGCCTGAGGGGACTCCGAACACGCACTTCTCTGGTTTGAGCCGTAGGTTCACTGCGTTGAGGCTCGCGAAGGTCTCCTCCAGGTCTTGTATCAGGGTCCTGGCCTCCCGAGACTTTACCACAATGTCATCAACATAAGCCTCAACATTCTTCCCGAGCTGCAGGCCCAAGGTGATGTGCATCAGCCGCTGAAATGTTGCCCCTGCGTTACACAACCCGAATGGCATGCATGTGTAGTAGTACACCCCACACGGGGTTAGGAAGGCTGTCTTCTCGACGTCCTCTACCGCCATCTTGATCTGGTGATACCCGGAGAAGGCATCCCTGAAGCATAGCAGGTCGCATTCCGCGGTGGAATCGACGATCTGGTCGATGCGGGGGAGCGGTAACGGATCTTGCGGGCATGCCTTGTTGAGGTTGGTGAAGTCGACACACATGCGCTCCTTCCCTCCCTTCTTTGGCACAACGACAGGGCTAGCCAACCAATCCGGGTATTGGACCTCACGAATGACCCTAGCGGCTTCTAATTTGCGGGTCTCTTGGACGATGAAGGCCTACTTTTCTGTGGACTGCCGCCTTGCCTTCTGCTTCACAGGGCGCACGTTGGGGCACACGTTGAGGTGATGCTCGATTACACTCCTAGGGATCCCCGCCAACAGGTCAGGCTCCCAAGCGAATACCTTCTTGTTCGCGCGTAGGAACCCGACCAGGGCCTCCTCTTGCTTGGGTTCGAGGTTGGCGCCTATGGTGAAAGTGGCGTTGGTGGACCCGTCCTCATTGATGGGTATCTGCTTGGTTTCTGCCTTGTCTTGGGTGAACAACTGTTTCTTCTTGTCGGGTGCAGCCCCCTTGGGCTCGGGGGTCTCCGAGTCGGCGGGCTGTGCCGACGCCGCCGTCTTGAAGGCGAGCTTGAGCACCCGCAGCGCGTCTCCGGTGTCCCCGTGCACGGTGAGGACACCACTGCCCCCGGGCATCTTCATGAGGTTGTACGCCGGGTGCGTCGCGGCCATGAACTGGGCCAGCGCTGGGTAGCCGAGGATGGCGTTGTACGGGAGGCCGATGGGGGCGATGTCGAAGTTGACCGGCTCCGTGAGGAAGTTGCTGTAGGTGCCGAAGGTTACTGGGAGCCGGATTTGTCCCAAGGAGCTGGATGATCCGCCCCCAACGCCTGAGAAGGGCCGGCTGGGTTGCAGCCGTTCCAGGGGTATGCAGAGGAGGTTGAAGGCCTCGACTGAGAGCACACTAAGGCCCGCACCGCCATCGATGAGAGCTCTGGTGACGACCACCTGGCAGATGGTGGGGGTGCACAGCATGGGGAGCACACCCGAGTAGGCCGAGTTGGAGGGGTGGTCCTCCGAGCTGAAGGTCAGGCTGGCCTTGGGCGCCGCCCGGTCCGGGAGAGCCCCCTGCCGCGTGGAAGCGGTGTTGACCCGGCGGATGAACGGCTTTACATGGTGACTTGTAGGCGGCGCCTGCCAGCTGCCCAGGAGGGCCGCGACGACCGGGGGTGTTGGTGTAGCGTGATGGGCGGGGAAGAGGCTACGGGGCTCTTCCCAAGAGGCCACGGAGGCTGCCGGCAGTTGGAGCAGCCATGCGCACGGAGCGCCGGTGAGGGCCATGGGGAGCCAGTTGGCCATGACCCTATCGTCACCTCCAGCTTCGAGGTTGGCCTCCTCGTACGCCAGCAAGAAGGCCAGCGGATCAGTCGCGCCGCCGTAGCGCGGCAGCGTCGTTGGCTTGAACTTGTCCGGCCATCGTACCCGTTGCAGGGCTATGGCCAGGGCTCGGAGCCCCCTGGCCCCCGTGCTGGCGCCGGCGGCCGGAGCAGGCGACGCGCTACTCATCGCGAGGCAGGTCGTGGTGGTGGCGGAAGGGAAAACTCCGGTGCACACCTACCTGGCGCGCCAAATGTCGGATTTCGGGTTCTGGCAGACCCTTGAGGTTTGAACACTGGGGTGCGCGTGGAGATTTTGCCTTCTACCTATCTGCACCCCTCCGCCTCGCTAAGATCTAAGCTACGGAAAGAACGACACAAGAGACGCAGGATTTATACTGGTTCGGGCCACCGTTGTGGTGTAATACCCTACTCCAGTGTGTGGTGTAGTGGATTGCCTCTTGGGCCGATGATGATGAACAATACAAGGAAGAACAGCCTCGCGAGGGTCTGTTCTTTGCTGGGGGGGACGAACTGCTAGGAGGAGTTCAGTCACCCTTCTCTCTCTCTGATTTCGATCCGATCCCTCCTACCCTGTGGGTGGCCGGTCCTATTTATATGCAAAGGCCCTAGGCCTCTTCCCAAATATTGAGCGGGAAGGGCGCCAACAATTGGCCATTTTGAAGGGGAACATCTAGTACACTTATCCTGACTAAAGTTGGTCCTCGCCTGCACAAAGCTCTGGTGGTGACGCCGTCTTGGGCTCCACGATGACCTCCGTCCTGCAGTCCTCCTGGTCTTGGTCTTGTTGCACCGAAGTGGCAACCTTTGCCTGATGCCTCGGTACTCTGCGGCTGCGCTTGCCCCCTTTGCACCAAAGGGGAAAGGAGGACACTGCGCGGGCTGGCGCCCGCGTGGCGCCCTTGGTCGTCATGGCTTGCGTCACGGGCTCCTCGTGAGGTACCCCGCCTTGATCTCTCCGCCTCCTCGCGAGCCAGCCTGGTGAGGCGGTGCCTGAGGAAGCTCCGCGTTGTCCGCCCCGCGAGGCTTGGCCCCTCACGAGGGTCTTAAGTCTGTGTTGATGAAGATGGGCCGTGCTGGGCCCCCCTTTGAGCCATGCCACAAGCCGCAGGCAGGCATGTCTGGGGACCCCCGTTCCCAGAATGCCAACAGCAGAAGCTGCTCTTTAGGAGGTGACTACGGAGCTCTCTGGTTTAAAACACCGTGTGTCTCAGATGGTTTCCGCTATCTTTGGTGAGTCGCCTTGTTACTTATCCAAAGTGAGTATTTGTCGTCATAATGTAAATCACCATTTAACCAATCTGTAACTTACTCGGGTCCCAGGAGCAACAACCTTAGCCAAGACACATTGTTGAAGCTCAAGGCGGTTTATACCCTTGTCGAGCAATTATACACTGGAGCTCAGCGAACCCTCGCTACTATCGCCCCATCAAATCAAGGACCAAACCTGTTAAGTGATGTTTTGAATAAGTTTCCATCTTGCCCACCGGACTTCAAGATATCAAACGGTCTTGTGCTAGAGCCGAAGCTGTAATGGCCTTGAGCTGTGCCAAAGCATGGGTACCAGAGTTAGACCCGACAAATGTAGGTAGTGGGTATCCTAGCTTAAAGGAAGATGGAACCTCCTTCGATCAACAAGACTTTGCCGCCTGTGTCAAAGAGATTCGTCCTCATGCAACAGTCATCGCCGAAGAAACCAATCTTTCCAAATATCAGCCGTCTGATACGTCCATTTTGCATCATGCTTTTATATCGATATTTATTGCATTATGGGCTACTATTACACATTATGTCACAATACTTATGTCTATTCTCTCTTATTTTACAAGGTTTACATGAAGAGGGAGAATGCCGGCAGGTGGAATTCTGGGCTGGAAAAGGAACAAATATTAGAGACCTATTCTGCACAACTCCAAATGTCATGAAACTTCACGGGAGCACGTTTCAGAATATATAAAAAATAGTGGGCGAAATAAGTACCAGAGGGGGGCCACCCACCATCCACGAGGGTGGGAGGCGCGCCCACCCCCTGGGCATGCCCCCTGCCTCGTGGGCCCTCTAGCAGCCCTCTGATGCCCATCTTCTGCTATATGAGGCCATTCGTGGAGGAAAAAAATCATAAGCTATCTCACGGGACGAAACTCCGCCGCCATGAGGCGGAACCTTGGCGGAACCAATCTAGGGCTCCGGCGAAGCTGTTCGGCCCGGAAAACTTCCCTCCGGGAGGGGGAAATCATCGCCATCGTCATCACCATCGATCCTCTCATCGGGAGGGGGTCAATCTCCATCAACATCTTCACTAGCACAATCTCATCTCAAACCCTAGTTCATCTCTTGTATCCAATCTTTGTCCCAAAGCCTCAGATTGGTACTTGTGGGTTGCTAGTAGTGTTGATTACTCCTTGTAGTTGATGCTAGTTGGTTTATTCGGTGGAAGATCATATGTTCAGATCCTTTATGCATATTAATACCCCTCTGATTATGAACCTGAATATGATTTGTGAGTAGTTACGTTTGTTCCTGAGGACATGGGAGAAGTCTTGCTATAAGTAGTCATGTGAATTTGGTATTCGTTCGATATTTCGATGAGATGTATGTTGCCTTTCCTCTAGTGGTGTCATGTGAACGTCGACTACATGACACTTCACCATTATTTGGGCATAGGGGAGGGCATTGGGAAGTAATAAGTAGATGATGGGTTGCTAGAGTGACAGAAGCTTAAACCCTAGTTTATGCGTTGCTTCGTAAGGGGCTAATTTGGATCCATATGTTTCATGCTATGATTAGGTTTACCTTAATACTTCTGTTGTAGTTGCGGATGCTTGCAATAGGGGTTAATCATAAGTGGGATGCTTGTCCAAGGAAGGGCAGTACCCAAGCACTGGTCCACCCACATATCAAATTATTAAAGTACCGAACGTGAATCATATGAACATGATGAAAACTAGCTTGACGATAATTCCCATGTGTCCTCGGGAGCACTTTCCTTTATATAAGAGTTTGTCCAGGCTTGTTCTTTTCTACAAAAAGGATTGGGCCATCTTGCTGCACCTTATTTATTTTCATTACTTGTTACCCGTTACAAATTACGTTATCACAAAACTATCTGTTACCGATAATTTCAGTGCTTGCAAAGAATACCTTGCCGAAAACTGCTTATCGTTTCCTTCTGCTCCTCGTTGGGTTCGACACTCTTACTTATCGAAAGGACTACGATAGATCCCCTACACTTGTGGGTCATCACCGGCTTACGATGAGGATAATCAGAAGATGCAGACGCCTGCATATAAAGTGATGGACTTAATTCTGCCGATTCGTAAGCACACTTTCGCCCCTGATATTGACCCGTCCAATCTGATTGACGACGAAGCTGAGTTCTTCGCCTTGCGTGGCTTTGACTGGTCCAAACCAAACTTCTAGACGGTGGAGGGGGAAGAAGAACCGGCAAGGGATGAACCGGAGGCCTCCCGTCACCAAGATCAAGAAGAGTGAACCGCCACGCGGTTGAGAGACGTTAAGTTTTGATAAACTTGAATAGGTCATGCCATCGCGCAAATTTTCTGTTTTCCGTAACACTGATGATCCACCGGATTAAAGAACCACTCTTTGTATCATAATCTTTGACTTATGCAGATGTGTATTATAATCCTGCACACAAAGAAAAAACACAAGGACCCTAGCAGCTTACCGCCGGGCGGGTCATGATACCCAATGAAAGCCGCTGGGGACAAATAGTCCGTAACCAGGGCCGGTCTGATAACTGTTAAGAAAACAACATACCTGTGATATATTGTCACACCCTCGATGCGACTATTTCTCCCACGTGTCGAGGCACGACTTAGAGGCATAATCGCATTGAAGGCATATGTCGCAAGTTAGGCAATCTTCACAACATCCCATGTAATATAGATAATAAAAGGGGAGATAGCATAGTTGGCTTACACTCGCCACGTCAATCAAGTACATAAATAACATTACATCATCCAAACACTCATGGCCCGACTATGGCGCCAAAATAAAAGATAACCCAACATGCGACACGGTCCCGATCACCCCCAACTGGGCACCACTACTGATCATCAGGAAAGGAAACATAGTAACGTTGAGAGTCTTCGTCGAACTCCCACTTGAGCTCATGCGGGTCACCTGGAGCGGAATCATCAGGCCCTGCATCTGGTGTAATAGTAATCTGTGAGCCACAGGGACTCAGCAATCTCGCACCCTCGCGATCAAGACTATTTAAGCTTATAGGTAAGGCAAGGTAAAATTATATGAGGAGCGGCAGCAAGCGATTAGCATGTATGGTGGCTATCCTGTTCACAAAAGAGAGCGAGAAGAGGAGGCAAAGCGCGAGCGAGAAACTAGAGGACAACCTGCGCAACCATTACTCCAACACCGTGTCCACTTCCCGGACTCCGCCGAGAAGAGGCCATCACGGTAACTCACACGGTTGATTCATTTTAATTAAGTTAAGGTTCAAGTTATCTACAACCGGACATTAACAAATTCCCATCTGCCCATAACCGCGGGCACGGCTTTCGAAAGTTCAAAACCCTGCAGGGGAGTCCCAACTTAGCCCATGACAAGCTCTCACGGTCAACGAAGGAATAGACCTCCTCCCAAGACGTTCCAATCAGACTCGGTATCTCGGTTCTTCAAGACACTTCGACAGGTTAAAACAAGACCAGCAACACCGCCCGAATGTGCCGACAAATCCCGATAGGAGCTGCACAAATCTCGTTCTCAGGGCACACTCAGATTGTCCAAACTTCCGGTAGGCCAGCCCAGAGTTGCCCCTGGTGGCCACCAGCGGCTGACGAGTTGGACAACCACTCAAAGGAGCACTGGCGCGGGGGGTTAAATAAGATGACCCTCGGGCTCCGGAAACCCAAGGGAAAAATAGGCTAGGTGGCAAATGGTAAAACCAAGGTTGGGCATTGCTGGAAAAGCTTTAATCAAGGCGAACTATCAAGGGGTTCCCATTATAACCCAACCGCGTAAGGAACGCAAAATCCGGGAACATAACACCGATATGACGGAAACTAGGGCGGCAAGAGTGGAACAAAACACTAGGCGAGAGGCCGAGCCTTCCACCCTTTACCAAGTGTATAGATGCATTAAGATAACAAGATAATATAATGATATCCCAACAAGTAAAATAAATGTTCCAACAAGGAACGGTCTCCAATCTTCACCTGCAACTAGCAACGCTATAAGAGGGGCTGAGCAAAGCGGTAACATAGCCAATCAACGGTTTGCTAGGACATGGTGGGTTAGAGGTTTGACATGGCAATTTCGGAGGCTTGAAAGCAAGTGGTAGGCATCGTAGCATTGGCATAGAAAAAGAGCGAGCATCTAGCAAAGCAAAGATAGTAGTGATTTCGAGGGTATGATCATCTTGCCTGCAAAGTTGTCAGAGTTGACAGGATCCTCGAAAGCAAACTCAACGGGCTCCTCCTTAGCGAACTTGTCTCCCGGATCTACCCAAACAAGACAAACAAGCAACAAGGACACAATCAACCACGTGCAAGGATCAAGCAATATGATGCAAGGATGGTATGCTATGCGGGATGCGATGCGGGATGCATATGCAAGATTTGACAAGGGATGCATGAACCTGGCGTTAACATGGAAATCCAAGTGTGCCACTGGAAATATGAGATGACATCGCTAGAAAACGATATAAAGAATGCCGGAATCGGAGTTACGGTTTGGAAATGGCAAGCAATTCAAATATGACACCGGACTGCGATTTACAGCAAGTAGCCATCTAAATGCAATGAGATGAACATGATATAGCACCCAAACATGGCAACAAAAATACATGGCAGGGATGCATTCAAGATGCTTAACAAAAGTCTAGCACTGAGCTACGGCCAATTCATCCATTAACAGGTTCAAACAAGCATGGCAAAAATGCATATGGTAAACAGATCTCAGACTTAGTGAAATTAACACTTGTCTGGAATTTCAGATCAGGTAGCACTCTTCGGAGCAACAAAACTATATGCTACAGGACCTGAACATGGCAAAGTAAAGCATGGCATGGAGCTACTCAAAGAGCTTAACAAAAGTCCCTTAGTGACCTTGAGCCAAAAGGGATCAGAAAATACAATTGCAAGCATGTGAACATGGCAAAAACATAATCAGTTCTCAGACTTAGTGAAAACTGGAGCATGCTGAAAACAGATATCAAGTAGGCATGTTTACGAGCTCGATGCACTCACTACAGAGCATGTCATGATAATGTAAGCATACACTCATCAAGAATACACAAAATCCAAGCTAGACATGGCAAGAACAATAGCATAGCATGCACGGATCAACTACAACATCATCGGCAAAATCGCTAACAAGTAGACAATCTGCCCAGATTCACGAAGTAGCAAAAATAGAGCTCGATTGACTCAAGCTAGGGTGCTCCATAATTGCAAACAAAGACATGGATGGATAGATCACTACAAGATTAACAAAATATCCTTGCTGATCATCCTCAAAAGAGGCACGGATCACTAGGAAACAACATGAACATATGGCCATATGAGATAAACAGGTCAAGGACTTAGTGGAAATGCTAAGTCCCTGAAATCAGCGTTGCCAAGTGCCTCACTTCACAAGCTTGTGCTAGTCACCACACACATCACAAAAATAAATGGGTTGCACCTCTGGAAATATGACAAAACCCTTAACAAAACATATGTAGAGCTCATGGGCATATCATGCACACAATAATCATGGCAAAAATGACAAATATCTAAATGGAGTAGCAGATCTGACAATTATCTCAAGTAGCCCTCTTCTAACAACATTTCGGGCATCAAGATGAACTCAAATGAAAATGATGCAATGGAATGAAATGATGTACTCTCTGAGGCGAACATTTTGATATGCTATATGCCCAAAACGGAGTTACGGATGCAAAGTTACGATGCGATGAACATGGCAAGATAATTAGGGTTTCGGGGCAAAAAGTCAACCGAGATTTTCAGATCTGGATCGGCACGGTTCCTGATGCACTCGCCGGAGTTACTGTAGCTCGAGCTCGCCGGAGATGGAACTTGCCGCGGAGAGGAAGAGGCCGGCCGGGGCGGGTCGACGGCGTGGAGGAGGCGGCGAGGCCGAGGTGGCCGCGGGCGGCGCCGGCGATGGCCGCGGCGGCAAGGTGCGGCCGGTGGAGGTCGGCGTCGCCGGAGCGGGGCTGCTCGCCAGCGATGGCACGCGGCGGCGCCGGGCGGCTCGGGCGCCGGACGCGGGGAAGGAGGAGGCGCGGGGTGGCGCGCGGATCTAGGCCGCGGGGGCCTCCCGCGGGCTCGGGCGGGCCGGCGGCGATGTGGGGCTCGGGGCGACACGTGGCAGGCTCTGGTTGGCGGCGGCGGCGGGTCGGGCAGACGTGTCCGGCGGCCGGCGGACGTGTCCGGCCGCGCGGAGAGGAGCGGGACTAGGGTTTCAGGGAGAGGAGAACGAAAATTTCGGAGGGGGGCTATTTATAGACATAGAGGGAGCTAGGAGAGTCCAAATGAGGTGCGGTTTTCGGCCACGCGATCATGATCGAACGCTCTAGATGATGGAGAAGGTTTTGGTGGGTTTTGGGCCAACTTAGAGGGGTGTTGGGCTGCAACACACACGAGGCCTTTTCGGTCCCTCGGTTAAATGTTGGAGTATCAAACGAAGTCCAAATGGTACGAAACTTGACAGGCGGTCTACCGGTAGTAAAACAAGGCCGCTTGGCAAGTCTCGGTCTTATCCGGAAATGTTTAATCCCCATACATGAAAGAAAGCTAGAAATGACCACAGGAGGAGAACGGAGCGCCGTAATGCAAAATGGACAACGGGGAAAATGCTCGAATGCATGAGATGAACACGTATGCAAATGCAATGCACAAGAAGACATGATATGAGATGCATGACAACGACAACAACACACGGAGACAAAGACCCGAACCCGAGAAAATAAAATAACTTAACGCCGGAAAAGGTAAGAGTTGGAGTACAAATTGGGAAAATCATATCCGGGGTGTTACAACACTCCACCACTACGAAAGGATCTCGTCCCGAGATCTAGGACTGAAGAACGCCGGGTACTCAGAACGGAGGTGATCCCCGTGTTCCCAGGTAGCTTCACAGTCGGAATGGTGTGACCACTTGACTTTGAGGAATTTGATTGACTTGTTGCGAGTCTTGCGTTCAGTCTCTTCAAGAATAGCAACTGGGTGCTCACGATAGGAGAGATCTTCTTGGAGCTCAATGTCCTCGAAGTTGACGGCGCGGTGAGGAGTCTTGAAGCACTTTCGAAGCTGAGAGACATGGAACATGTCATGAACATTTGCAAAGTTTGAAGGAAGCTCGAGTTGATAGGCGAGATCGCCTCTCTTGCTAACAATCTTGAAAGGTCCCACGTATCTGGGGGCAAGCTTCCCTTTGATACCGAAGCGACGAGTACCTTTCATAGGAGAAACGCGGAGGTAAACATGATCTCCGATCTCGAAAGCCAAATCACGTGCTTACTATCATAGTAGCTCTTCTGGCGGGATTGGGCTATTTTGAGGTTATCTCGAATGACTTTGCACATTTCCTCTGCCACTGTGATTAAGTCATTACCCAAAAGCTGACGTTCACCGGTTTCAGACCAGTTGAGAGGGGTACGACACTTCCTGCCATACAGAATTTCAAATGGGGCCTTGCCCGAACTTGCTTGAAAACTGTTGTTGTAGGAGAATTCAGCATAAGGAAGGCAATCCTCCCACTTCATGCCGAAGGAGATCACACAAGCCCTGAGCATATCTTCAAGAATCTGGTTGACATGCTCGACTTGACCGCTAGTTTGAGGATGGAAAGCTGTGCTGAAGCGGATGTTAGTGCCCATGGCCTTCTGAAAAGAATCCCAAAACTTGGAGGTAAAGATGCTGCCACGGTCTGAAGATATCACTTGAGGAATACCATGTAGAGAGACAATCCGAGAGGTATAGAGTTCCGCCAATTGAGCTGCAGTGATCGACTCTTTGATAGGCAGAAAGTGAGCCACTTTGGTGAGTTTGTCGATGACAACAAATATAGCATCATTGCCACGCTTGGACTTTGCAAACCCACTCACGAAGTCCATTTCAATGTGGTCAAACTTCCATTCTGGAATGGCAAGAGGTTGGAGGAGACCAGCCAGCCTTTGGTGTTCTGCCTTCACTCTTCTGCAGACATCACACTCATTCACGAATTGAGCAATCTCGTGCTTCATTCGAGTCCACCAATAAGCCTGCTTGAGGTCCTGATACATCTTCGTGCTCCCAGGGTGGATGGAGAGGAGAGAATTGTGAGCCTCGTTCATGATCACTTTACTAAGATCACCTTTGGGCACAACAATACGATCCTCGAAGAAGAGAGTATCCTTGTCATCAAGGCGGTAGCACTTGTACTTGGGTTGACTCTTGGCAATCCCAATCTTCACCTTTTTCACCATAGCATCAAGAAGCTGGGCTTGGTGAATCTGGTCTTCCAAGGTAGGAGAGACTTGAAGGTTGGCGAGCAAACCTTGAGGAACAACTTGCAGATTAAGTTTGCGGAAAGCTTCACAAAGCTCGGGTTGATAAGGCTTGAGAATAAGACTGTTGCAATAAGCCTTTCTGCTCAATGCGTTAGCAATCACATTGGCCTTGCCTGGAGTATACTCGATACTCGGATTATACTCTTGAATCATTTCGACCCATCGAGTTTGCCTGAGGTTGAGATTAGGCTGAGTGAAGATGTACTTAAGACTCTTGTGATCAGTGAAAATGTCCACTTTTCTTCCCAATAAGAGATGTCTCCAAGTCAAAAGAGCATGCACAACTGCCGCCAACTCAAGATCATGAGTGGGGTAGTTCTTCTCATTGGGCTTCAACTGGCGAGAGGTATAAGCAACAACTTTCTTATCTTGCATCAACACTGCGCCAAGACCTTGAAGAGAGGCATCACAAAAGACCTCGTACGGCTTGGATTCATTAGGCGGAGTCAGAACTAGAGCAGTGATCAATTTCTCTTTCAAAGTGTTGAAAGCAATGTCACACTCCGGAGACCGAACGTACTTGACGTGCTTCTGGAGAAGATTAGAGAGAGGATTCGCGATCTTGGAAAAGTTTTCAACGAATCTTCGGCAATAGCTTGCGAGACCGAGGAAGCTACGGAGTTGCTTCACGTTCTGAGGAGGTTCCCAATTCACAATTGCAGACACCTTCTTAGGATTCACCGCAATGCCCTTCGCAGAGATGATATGACCAAGATAAAGAACCTCATCGAGCCAAAATTCGCACTTGGAGAACTTAGCGTAGAACTGGTGTTCCCTCAACTTATCGAGTACCAAACGCAAGTGCTTGGCATGATCTTCCTTGTTCTTCGAGAAAACCAGAATGTCGTCGAGATAGACCAAAACAAAGTCATTGGTGTAGGCGTTGAAGATGAAGTTCATCATGCGAGAGAACGTCGGAGGAGCGTTGACGAGGCCAAAAGACATGACAGTGTATTCGTATGAACCATAGCTTGTCCTGAAAGCCGTCTTAGGAATATCTTGCTCACGGATACGAATCTGATAATAACCCATACGGAGATCAAGCTTGGAGAATACTTGGGCACCTTTGAGTTGTTCGAACAGCTCGTTGATGTTGGGAAGTGGGTATTTGCTCTTGATGGTCTTCTTGTTCAACGGACGGTAATCAACACAAAGTCGGTCCGTTCCATCCTTCTTCTTCACAAAAAGAACACCACAACCCCACGAAGAAGAACTAGGCCGGATGAGACCCATTCTCTCTTGAATATCGAGTTGCTTCTTCAGCTCCTTCAACTCTTCAGGTTCGAGCTTGTAAGGACGCTTGCACACAGGTTCCGTACCAGGCTCAAGATCAATAACAAATTCCACTGGCCGGTGCAGAGGCATTCCTGGAAGCTCTTCTGGAAAGACGTCTTGATATTCGCAAACGACTGGAATTTGCGAGATAGCATCGAGTTCACCCTTCTCATTGAGAGAAAACAGACGAATAGTATTATCCCGAGCAGCAAAGACAATTACATCCTCAGACGAATGAGTCAATTGAATCTGCCTGGCTGCACAATCAAGCTGAGCCTTGTGCTTAGAAAGCCAATCCATCCCGAGAATAAGATCAATATCCAAGTTACCAAGAACCATTGGAGAAGCCAGAAACTTGAAATCACCCATCATGATAGAAATATTCGGAATCTCGTGGTTAGCGAGCAAACATTTACCCGGAGAGACAACTGCTAACGGACTATGCATAACTTGGGAAGTCAACTCATGCTTAGATGCAAAAGGCTTCGAGATGAAACAATGCGATGCACCAGTATCAAAAAGTACTTTTGCGGGAACATCGTTAATAGGAAGGTTACCCATGATGACATCTGACGAATCCTCTACCTGAGCTGCATTCATCAAGTTGACCTTGGCATGCTTGGGGTTATGCTTGACCACAGCTGTACTTGCCGATCTGACCGGAGGAGGAGGAGGAAGACGCCTTTGATTGAGACACTTGTTGGCATAGTGACCCTTCTGTTGGCACTTGTTGCACGTGACCTCTGAAAGCAGACGGTGGAATGGAGCACTCGATCTTGGAGGTTGAGACGAAGTCTTGTTCTGAAAGCTAGGGTTGGGTGGGTGGGAAGATCCACTGCCACCTTTGCTCTTCTGCTGATACGGCTGACGGAACGGAGGAGGAGGAAGCCAATACCTCTGCTGCTTGGCCACTTGAGTAGAGGAAGAAGGAGTAGCATCTCTGACTCGCTTCTTGGAAGCATCACACCTCAGTTGAGCGGCCTCTTGCTTCAGTGCCATGTTGTAGAACTCATCGTACCTCAAGGGCTCAAAGAGAACAAGAGCTAGCTGGATTTCTTCTCTGAGACCACCCCTGAACTGGTATATCATGCTCTTCTCATCAGGGACGTCCTGCTTGGCAAAGCAGGCGAGCTTCTGAAACAACTTGTTGTAGTCATAGACAGACAAAGAGCCTTGCTTCAGGTTGCGGAATTCCTCATGCTTGCTTTCAACCACGCTCTGAGGGATGTGGTGACCTCTGAAATCTTGACGGAATTCATCCCAGGTAATAACACGTCCACCTCTGGAGTCCTTGTATTGCTGGAACCATTCTGCAGCTTGATCTTTGAGTTGGAAGGAAGCGAACTTGACAAAGTCCTCAGGCCTGACGTTACTGCACTCGAAATGCTTGCACAGATCCACAAGCCAATCGTCAGCATCGGTTGCCTCAACACAATTGCTGAAAGTCTTTGGCCCATTAGCAAGGAACTGGTTGAGTGTAGCAGAGTAATTCTGATAGTTGCCTTGGTTCCCTTGGTTGCCTTGATTGCGCTCTTGGAGAATTTGCATGATCAACTGTGTGTTTGCATTGGTTGCAGCCATCAAAGCTTGCCATGCCTCCGGAGGAGGTGGAGGTGGTGGCGGATCAGGATTCAGAGTTGTGTGTGTTGGAGGAGCCATCCTGAAGAGGTTGACATCCATTAGCACATTGATAGACAAATATTGAAGCTGAATCCAACGGAATGAAAATTGCAACATATAGTCTTCACATCTGAACAAAATGAACGAATGCATTCCTCTTGAAATGGTCACATATCCATAAATTGAGAAGCCACTTAGAATTTAGTAGAGAAATAAATCAACAAGGTACGGATCAAGAACGAATAATCGGTAGGAAATCCCAATCTCAAACCAATATACGTGGAAGAAAATTAGAGCTACAAGAATTCCCACCTATGAAACTCCCGAACCTTTCCGGTTATGCAATCAGGTGCTGGGGATACAGGGGAAGCATAATATCTCACCCAAATCTAGCAAATCCTACATCCAGCTGTATCCATCCTTCAACACATAACCGAGAAAAACTTCGGAAACCATCTACCTCAACCTTCGAAAAGCATCCGTTATACAAGTTATGGCGATACTCCTGAACTCCCGCCCCAGTACTGGGTGGCGTCGAGGTTATCTCACCAACGAACTGCATAAAAGAGATTTTCGATGTCGGTGTACTAGACTCAGGTATTCCAAAACTGCACGATAAAATTATGACAACAACACCTCAGAGCTCAACTCCCCGGGAAACTTCAACAAAACCCCTGACAGGAGGCACCAAGACAATGTTCTCGTCATAAAACCATCGAAACGATTCCAAGATACCCGCGTGATCCTAAAAAAACTAGTGAAATTTGAGAAGAGAAGAGTCAAAACTCTACATCAGGATGCCTTACCAGAGCGATGAGGAGACTGGGAAGTAAAAAGAATTCCTAAACTCTCCGATATATAATTCCTAAATGACTCAAAACATTTTTCTAGACACAACTCGGCCGCTAATAACAATCAAGCAATGAGGCTCCTAAGGTCGGGGAAGGCTCTGATACCAACTTGTCACACCCTCGATGCGACTATTTCTCCCACGTGTCGAGGCACGACTTAGATGCATAATTGCATTGAAGGCATATGTCGCAAGTTAGGCAATCTTCACAACATTCCATGTAATATAGATAATAAAAGGGGAGATAACATAGTTGGCTTACACTCGCCACGTCAATCAAGTACATAAATAACATTACATCATCCAAACACTCATGGCCCGACTACGGCGCCAAAATAAAAGATAACCCAACATGCGACACGGTCCCGATCACCCCCAACTGGGCACCACTACTAATCATCAGGAAAGGAAACATAGTAACATTGAGAGTCTTCGTCGAACTCCCACTTGACCTCAAGCACGTCACCTGGAGCAAAATCATCAGGCCCTGCATCTGGTGTAATAGTAATCTGTGAGCCACAGGGACTCAGCAATCTCGCACCCTCGCGATCAAGACTATTTAAGCTTATAGGTAAGGCAAGGTAAAATTATATGAGGAGCGGCAGCAAGCGATTAGCGTGTATGGTGGCTATCCTGTTCGCAAAAGAGAGCGAGAAGAGGAGGCAAAGCGCGAGCGAGAAACTAGAGGACAACCTGCGCAACCATTACTCCAACACCGTGTCCACTTCCCAGACTCCGCCGAGAAGAGGCCATCATGGTAACTCACACGGTTGATTCATTTTAATTAAGTTAAGGTTCAAGTTATCTACAACCGGACATTAACAAATTCCCATTTGCCCATAACCGCGGGCACGGCTTTCGAAAGTTCAAAACCCTGCAGGGGAGTCCCAACTTAGCCCATGACAAGCTCTCACGGTCAACGAAGGAATAGACCTCCTCCCAAGACGTTCCGATCATACTCGGTATCTCAGTTCTTCAAGACACTTCGACAGGTTAAAACAAGACTAGCAACACTGCCCGAATGTGCCGACAAATCCCGATAGGAGCTGCACATATCTCATTCTCAGGGCACACTCAGATTGTCCAAACTTCCGGTAGGCCAGCCCAGAGTTGCCCCGGCCAGCCCAGAGTTGCCCCTGGTGGCCACCGGCGGCTGACGAGTTGGACCAACACTCAGAGGAGCACTGGCCCGGGGGGGTTTAAATAAGATGACCCTCGGGCTCCGGAAACCCAAGGGAAAAAGAGGCTAGGTGGCAAATGGTAAAACCAAGGTTGGGCGTTGCTGGAAAAGCTTTAATCAAGGCGAACTATCAAGGGGTACCCATTATAACCCAACCGCGTAAGGAACGCAAAATCCGGGAACATAACACCGATATGACGGAAACTAGGGCGGCAAGAGTGGAACAAAACACTAGGCGAGAGGCCGAGCCTTCCACCCTTTACCAAGTGTATAGATGCATTAAGATAACAAGATAATATAATGATATCCCAACAAGTAAAATAAATGTTCCAACAAGGAACGGTCTCCAATCTTCACCTGCAACTAGCAACGCTATAAGAGGGGTTGAGCAAAGCGGTAACATAGCCAATCAACGGTTTGCTAGGACATGGTGGGTTAGAGGTTTGACATGGCAATTTCGAAGGCTTGAAAGCAAGTGGTAGGCATCGTAGCATTGGCATAGCAAAAGAGCGAGCATCTAGCAAAGCAAAGATAGTAGTGATTTCGAGGGTATGATCATCTCTCCTGCAAAGTTGTCAGAGTTGACTGGATCCTCGAAAGCAAACTCAACGGGCTCCTCGTTAGTGAACTCGTCTCCCGGCTCTACCCAAACAAGACAAACAAGCAACAAGGACACAATCAACCACGTGCAAGGATCAAGCAATATGATGCAAGGATGGTATGCTATCGGGATGCGATGCGGGATGCATATGCAAGATTTGACAACGGATGCATGAACCTGGCCTCAACATGGAAATCCAAGTGTGCCAATGTAAAGATGAGATGAAATCGCTAGAAAACGATATAAAGAACGCCGGAATCGGAGTTACGGTTTGGAAATGGCAAGCAATTCAAATATGACACCGGTCTGCGATTTACATCAAGTAGCCATCTAAATGCAATGAGATGAACATGATACTACACCCAAACATGGCAACAAAAATACATGGAAGGGATGCATTCAAGATGCTTAACAAAAGTCTAGCACTGAGCTACGGCCAATTCATCCATTAACAGGTTCAAACAAGCATGGCAAAAATGCATATGGTAAACAGATCTCAGACTTAGTGAAATTAACACTTGTCTAGAATTTCAGATCAGGTAGCACTCTTCGGAGCAACAAAACTATATGCTACAGGACCTGAACATGGCAAAGTAAAGCATAGCATGGAGCTACTCAAAGAGCTTAACAAAAGTCCCTTAGTGACCTTGAGCCAAAAGGGATCAGAAAATACAATTGCAATCATGTGAACATGGCAAAAACATAATCAGTTCTCAGACTTAGTGAAAACTGGAGCATGCTGAAAACAGATATCAAGTAGGCATGTTTACGAGCTCGATGCACTCACTACAGAGCATGTCATGATAATCTAAGCATACACCCATCAAGAATACACAAAATCCAAGCTAGACATGGCAAGAACAATAGCATAGCATGCACGGATCAACTACAACATCATCGGCAAAATCGCTAACAAGTTGACAATCTGCCCAGATTCACGAAGTAGCAAAAATAGAGATCGATTGACTCAAGCTAGGGTGCTCCACAATTGCAAACAAAGACATGGATGGATAGATCACTACAATATTAACAAAACATCCTTACTGATCATCCTGAAAAGAGGCACGGATCACTAGGAAACAACATGAACATATGGCCATATGAGATAAACAGGTCAAGGACTTGGTGGAAATGCGAAGTCCCTGAAATCAGCGTTGCCAAGTGCCTCACTTTCCAAGCTTGTGCTAGTCACCACACACATCACAAAAATACATGGTTTGCACCTCTGGAAAGATGACAAAACCCTTAACAAAACATATGTAGAGCTCATGGGCATATCATGCACACAATAATCATGGCAAAAATGACAAATATCTAAATGGAGTAGCAGATCTGACAATTATCTCAAGTAGCCCTCTTCTAACAACATTTCGGGCATCAAGATGATCTCAAATGAAAATGATGCAATGGAATGAAATGATGTACTCTCTGAGGTGAACATTTTGATATGCTATATACCCAAAACGGAGTTACGGATGCAAAGTTACGATGCGATGAACATGGCAAGATAATTAGGGTTTCGGAGCAAAAAGTCAACCGAGATTTTCAGATCTGGATCGGCACGGTTCCCGATGCACTCGCCGGAGTTACTGTAGCTCGAGCTCGCTGGAGATGGAACTTGCCGCGGAGAGGAAGAGGCCGGCCGGGGCGGGTCGACGGCGTGGAGGAGGCGGCGAGGCCGAGGTGGCCGCGGGCGGCGCCGCCGATGGCCACGGCGGCAAGGTGCGGCCGGTGGAGGTCGGCGTCGCCGGAGCGGGGCTGCTCGCCGGCGATGGCGCGCGGCGGCGCCGGGCGGCTCGGGCGCCGGACGCGGGGAAGGAGGAGGCGCGGGGTGGCGCGCGGATCTGGGCCGCGGGGGCCTCCCGCGGGCTCGGGCGGGCCGGCGGCGATGTGGGGCTCGGGGCGACACGTGGCAGGCTTCGGTTGGCGGCGGCAGGTCGGGCGGACGTGTCCGGTGGCCAGCGGACGTGTCCGGCCGCGCGGAGAGGAGCGAGACTAGGGTTTCGGGGAGAGGAGAACGAAAATTTCGGAGGGGGGCTATTTATAGACATAGAGGGAGCTAGGAGAGTCCAAATGAGGTGCGGTTTTCGGCCACGCGATCGTGATCGAACGCTCTAGATGATGGAGAAGGTTTTGGTGGGTTTTGGGCCAACTTGGAGGGGTGTTGGGCTGCAACACACACGAGGCCTTTTCGGTCCCTCGGTTAACCGTTGGAGTATCAAACGAAGTCCAAATGGTACGAAACTTGACAGGCGGTCTACCGGTAGTAAACCAAGGCAGCTTGGCATGTCTCGTCCAATCCGGAAATGTTTAATCCCCACACACGAAAGAAAGCTAGAAATGACCACCGGAGGAGAACGGAGCGCCGGAAAGCAAAACGGACAACGGGGAAAATGCTCGAATGCATGAGATGAACACGTATGCAAATGCAATGCACAAGAAGACAGGATATGAGATGCATGACAATGACAACAACACACGGAGAAAAAGACCCGAACCCGAGAAAATAAAATAACTTAACGCCGGAAAAGGCAAGAGTTGGAGTACAAATTGGGAAAATCATATCCGGGGTGTTCATATATATACTTAAACTGCCGGCTTATCAGCTTCGTGCAATTTAATGGTGTTAGAACTATAACTTCAACCATGGTATTCCTTAAACCTTGGCGATTTAGAGTCCGTCCTCTCGGTAGGTTGTATAAACCCAAAGCATGCTTCCAATGTGAGCCATAAACAGGGCAGCTGGGCCCGACTTTATAAAAACCAGAAAGCAGCGAAAAAACCCAAATGCGAATAAGAAATCAAAAAATAAATTCAGGGCTTTTTTGTAGACTGTCAAAGTAAAATGTCATCTTCAATGAAACTAGCCGGAGCCACTAGATTGTTCGTGCTGCCGTGATCCGGAGTCACAGTGTGCCCAATCGACATTTGAACCCTAGATAAGTCTGGTCTTGCTCAAAGACTTATGAGGAGTACGTGGGGCCGGAGCAACAGTATCATGGGCTGATTTATCCAAGTTTCAAGGAAGGCGGCTTATGAAGCCTGGATCCATCTGTCTCTGCAAAACCGTACTCTTGCATGACAGGCGCCATTTGAACCTTAATCGAGCTCAGATCTTGGTCGAGTATGCCGTAAGGACTGATCGTTAAGAGTTCGTTAGGTCAATCAAGATGACCTGATGGAGTTGAAGTGTTGGTGTTACAGGTAGGACGACCCGGTCAGAGTTTGTTCTCTACGGTCGAATACGCCTATTTTTGGACAAACCTGGTAAGAGGGTAGTAATGCTATGTTCTCTTCGGTTGAATACGCCTATGTTTGAATAGGAAGCCCCCAAGTGACATACTTACAAGTGTGGCATTGAGACGATCAAGAGGGTACCGACAACTATGTTCTCTTTGGTGAATACACCTATGTTTGAACACGAAGCCCCCAAGTGACCATATAACCTTTTGGCCTTGCGCCGATGACATGGGTACTGACAGCTATGCTTGATGAGCAGGAAGCCCCCAAGTGATCATATAAGTTTTGGCATTGCGTCGGATCAAGAGGGTACTGACAGCTATGCTCAATGAGCAGGAAGCCCCCAAGTGATCATATAAGTTTTGGCATTGCGCCGGATCAAGAGGGTACTGATAGCTATGCTCAATGAGCAGGAAGCCCCCAAGTGATCATCACGGACCTATGTTTGAGATGTGCTATGCATCCAACTCTCTTTGGTCCTGGAAGTTGTGGGTGTTAAGCCTCTTAAATGATGATAAAGACTTAGTTGTGAATAAGTAAAACGACAGAGGCCCTGAATTGTCAGGGGTGCTGGCTTTATTATACTGCTTAATATATATATATATACATATATATATATCAGATAACTATGTACATCATGAGAGCCGGAGGCTCAAGTGTAGTAGGGCCAAAGATGAGCGATGTTCCACGGCCGACGGGTCTCCTCCTTTGATGTGCGTGACTCCTTGTTGTCTCACTACAAAAAAATACACTTCCGTGATGATACATGTTTTCAAGTAGGTTGCATTTTCTAACATGCATGTACATCCATGACAATTTTATGACAGAATCAAGATAGTCATACCTGTGTTGTTGTAGAAGTGTTCCATGACATTACCAAAATTATCATCACGGAAGTGTCCACTTCCATGACAATAAATCGCGCGTCACAGAAGTGCTTTCGTCAAGGGTGACCGACACGTGGCATCCACCGTAACGGAACGCCGTTAAGCTATCGGGTCGGGTTTTGGATCCGACAACCCGTCAACAGCCCCGACCAATGGGGATTTTCCACGTGTAAAATCATCATTGGCTGGAGGAAACACGTGTCGGCTCATCGTTGGGACAGATGTCATCCACTCAATGGACAGAAGGCGCCTATGATACGTCAACACGTGGCACGGCCCAACAAAGGCCCATTCATGTGAAAAGGCCGGCCCGTTTGACTTGGTCAAAAGGTGGCAGGCCGGTCCATGTAAAGCCTATTAATGGCTTGTTCGCATATAGCCCATTTACAGCCCGCTAACCCAAGGCCCGTTACGCCCTATCCGAATTAGGCCCAGTAGCGTCATCTGGGCCACCCAATATGATTCCAGCCCATTTTCACTTTTGGCCCATGTATGGCCCATGATGTCTTTCGGCCCATATGAGGCCCTATGTAACTCTTGGCCTATTAACGGCCCGTGGTGAAACTGGCCCGTAATGAACAGTGTATCACTTTACACCCATTAACGGCCCGTGGTGAAACTGGCCCATAATGAATAGTGTATCACTTTATACCCATTAACGACCCGTTATTCCGTTGGGCCGTTTCTAGCCCATGTTATCTTTCAGCCTTCTTAGAGCCCATTTATTCTTGGGCTCATTTCCAGCATTCGTTTACTTACGACCCATTACTGTCATTTTCTGCTTGTGGGCCAAATTCAGCCCGTGGTTACAGTCGGCCCGTTTGTGGTCCGTTAATACATTGGGCCGTTTTCATAGCGTCATCAAATACGGCCTATTAACGATGGCCGTTATGGTCGGCCCATGAACGGACGATTCCAACTCTAGCCCGTTTACAGCCATAATGCAGTCTGTTTGGCCCATGTTTGGCCAATCGATCATACGGCCCGTATAAGGCCCATTGATGATACGACCCGCAGAAGGCCCATTGTTTCTACGGCCCGTAGAAGGCCCACTGTTTCTACGGCCAGTAGGAGGCCCAGTGTCACTACAGTAAATATTAGCCCATGGTTATTGTGGCCTAGTTTTTAAAAATAGGTTATTGCAGCCACTAGCTAACCGCGGAAAAAGAACTACAATGACTACAAGCAAACAAATAAACAAGACAACAAGGAAATAAATAAGCAAGCAACTAACGCTAGGCTATCACAGCTATTACACATATTACATCCACTGGGCATCAAAGTTCACCACCAGTGAAAATATAGGGAACAAAGCAGCATATCATATACACTGGTTGTCAAAGTTGGCGACCAACGCAAATAAACGCCACAGCAAAACAAATCCAGAACTGAAACCACTTCAGAAGATCTCAAGAAACAATATCCTGGGTACCCATAATGCTGGCAAGATGCTTATCAAGCTTATTAACTTTCTCTTGTTTGGCGCTTAAATCCTCCAGCGCTTCCTGTTGCACCAGAAAATATGCATCTGAATTCTGCAGGGACTTACTCAGTCCTTCAGCTTCCCGTCGCAGCACATCTGATCGATGTCTTTCAACTTGAAGTTGAGACTCAAGAAGACGAACTGATTCAGGCAGCGAGTTCAAAGAGCTTGTGCCAGCAGTAGTGGCCAGTAACTCGAACACTACATCAAGACAGGACTTTTGGGTTCCCTCACTGTCGTCAAGATAGTTTTTATCAGCTTTGTTGGAGACCAACAGGGATGTCTCACTATCTTGAACCTTATCTGCATTACTTCCTTTACCATTGGATAACGCGGTACTGTTCTCCAATATTTTGTCCGCATTCTAAAAGAGAAATAAGCAGACACATCACATGTTTACCATGTTGTATATGAAACTCATTTTGGTAAATGAGTTCAGTAGTAAACTGGACAGGATAACAGCATGAAACAAACATATATCTATGTACCATGGTCACTTTATGGTCGATATCATTCTAGTTTTTGTTGCCAAATCAAGATAGAGACACAGTTCAAATAATATTTGTTCAAGACAAAGTAGAATAGATAGAATATAAGTGTGGGTAACTATAGAGCAATAACAACACTCATAATGTGCATGACATGAGAACATAACTGTTTATTCAATTGAAACTGAAATCAACATAGAGCAGGTTACAACAGCAAACTAGTTAAAGAAACAGGTTTAAAACATATCTGTTGAGCCATTGGAGTTTCAATTCCATCCTTAAATAGTTGGTATGAGTAAATACAATAATGCAAGAGCAAAGGAGTATGAACCATAGCTACAGAACCTGACCTGAGAACAAATCTTCTTCTCCTTTAAGCATTGAGTTGGGATTCAGAGTGGTGGTCCTCGTGCTTTCGGCACTGCAGTTCCCTTACTAACTACTCGTGTTTGGGTGCTCTGTGGTGGAGACGGTGCTGTGTCAACTGGAACTGGGTTACTATCTATCGGGTTTGGGGTTAGAAGGGGTGTACCTGGTTCTCTGTCCAACTGGGTAGGGGTACAGTCTGTGAGAGTCTGGATTATGTGTGGTGGATCTGGTCCTTGGGCAAGTACAACCGTGGTTCTATCTGCATCAACTGGTAGCACTATCTTTTCTGAAGACTGTGTTGTTACTCCCTTAGATACTTCCATCACGCTCTCCAATTCGAATGGCTGATAAACAAGAAAAGTAATTGAAAGTATAGACATTGTATGATAGACAGGTGCAATGGATAGTGGGGAATAAAAGAGGGCATGAAATAATTCATATTTATGTTGTCTAACCAAACAGGATAGCATGACACAATTTCACATATATGATGGCTAACTAAACAGGATAGCATGACACAATTTCACATTATGGTGGCTAACTAAAAAAGATGGAAAGACATAGTTCAAAATATGAGACTATGTAAACAGGATGACATGACATAACTATATAATGTGTTTATTAAATAGGTTGGCATGCCATAATTAACATACATTCACGGATAGAATGCCATAATTCAAAATATTATGACTGTAAACACTAAACGGGATGAGATGATATAACTATATGATGTCTTTATTAAATGGGTTGCCATGCCATAATTCAGATAGATGATGTGTATGTACAATGTAAACATGATGGCATGATATAATTCAAATATATGATTTATATAGTAAGCAAGTAAGTAGATGGCAATCCATATATGATGTAAAAACTAAGCAATGCAAGACAACATGCATGACATGGGTAATATAACCCTGCCAAGTTTGAGCATAGACCTCAGGGGGGAAATAGGACTGGTCATCAGTCTCTGAATCCTCCTCTGAGGAGCTCTCTATAACCAGCAAGATGTCTGCTTCAGCAGGTAGCATTGTCTGCTCTGAATACCTTGTTTTCACTCCAGATACTTCCATCACCACTTCAAATGGCTGATGCACAGGAAGAGTAATTGAATATACAAACGTTGTCGACAAATGGAACACGTAATACAAAAAAATGATAGCATGATATAATTCACATACATGATGATTGGCTAAACAGCATGGAATTGCCTAATTCACATATATAATGCCTTTGCAACAAGATAGAATTGTATAATTCACATATATAATGTCTTGCAACAAGATGGCAATGCATAATTCACATATATGGTAATTAGACACTGAATAGGTGGCATTCACACAAAGTGAGACACCATACGCACGATATGAGCAACATAACCCAGCCAAGTTAGAGCATACACCTCGGGGGGGATAGGACTGGTCATCTGTCTCTGAATCCTCCTCTGAAGAGCTATCCATAACCAGCGAGATATGCGCTTCGTCAGATAGCATAGTCTGCTCTGAAGACCTTGTTTTCACTCCAGAATTTGCCATCACCGTGTCAAATGGCTGATGCACACGAAGAGCAGTTGAATGTACTAACATTGTTGACAAATGTAATATGTAACGAAAAAAACGATGGCCTGATATAATTTACATATAAGATGACTGGCTAAGCAGGATGGCATTGCAAAATTCACATATATGATGCCTAGCTAAACAAGATGGCGTTGCATAATTCACATAAACGATGAATAAACTAAACAGATGGCATTCGCACAAAGGATGTCTAGACTAAGCAGATGACATATTTGATGTATAAAGTAAGCAATGCAAGACACCATATGCATGATATAACCAACATCAGCATGCCAAGTTAGAGCGAAGACCTCAGAGGGTAAATAGGAGTTGTCTTCTCCTTCTAAATCCCCCTCAGAACAGATATCTTCCTCTCAATTACAATCCGAAATGCGTGGAGGGGGGCTGCCTTTGCGCCTACCATGTAGCGATGTCTGCATGAAATTTTATTGCCACGCAAGGCTCGTCTCTTTTGCTCTACATGTTCAGTTCCATTGTTTACAATAACTGTCATGCATAGGAATAAAACATAGTGAGATTATGTAAGGAGTGCATGCATAAATCCAGAGTGATGGTAGCAACCTATGGATAGACCCAAAACCAATAATAGCAGGCAGATAATGGCTTCAGTTAAAAATACAGATAATGGCTTCTTTACTGTTTGTTTCGCACCCAACAAGAAACTCATAGTAGACACCGGAGATTAATCAGATAGTAGATAGATACTATTGATAGCGGCCCCGATATGTACCCCACAACCATTTAAAAACTCAAGTTTGACCATTAGTTTGGAGCTGACTCAGAGTCTAATCGGTGAACAGGACGATAAAGTAGCATGTAATATTAAGCGATGCATAACGTAAGCAGACACGAAAGAGTGCGACCTCTCTTGCGGACCCGTGTAGTCCTCGAGGTCATCTGCTCGGTTGATGATGGTAATGCAGTTTTTATGGATGCAAGCGGCGGGGAAGGAGATCTGAGGCGGCAAAAGACAGTCTGGAGGCCGGATCCCTGCTGTCCTGGACCCTTATGTCATTGGAGTAGCTGAGCTGGGGTGGACAATGGCGCAGCAGGAGCGGGACAAACCACGCAAGGTTTTCTTTGACAACTATCTGTAAGAGAAGTAATTCTGTAAGGGCTTGTTTGAATTGGAGGATTCCAACAATGCAGGGATAGGAAATGGACGTGAATAGGATAGGAATGCACGTGCAAAACAGAGAATTTAAAAACACAGGATTTCTGCCAATCTGGGTGTTTGATTCACAACAATTGGAAGATCACAGGATGCAAAGAAGCATGGTGAGATTAATTCAAACCACAAGAAAATGTACGGTTATAATGCTATTATGCTACTATCTCTTAGTCTTGTGCTTCATGAATAGGAATTTGAAAAGGAGGACAAGTGAAAATTAAAATTCCTATGTTTTTTCTTTCAAGGAGACACTAAAGGAACAAATCCGTGTGCTCAGTGGACAATATATATAACATGTAGAGTAAAAAAGAGATGCAACAAGTGTACAACCTCTTTGGTGAAGCCATGTCAATCTCAGCGTGATTGGGTTGGCCGGTGAGGATGCTCCGGCTGACTTTGCTGTCGGAGGAGGGGAAGAAGATCTTAGGCGTCTGGAGATGGAGCTCGAGGTACTGCTCCGCTGTGATGGAGGGTTTCGTCGTTGGAGCAGCTCCGGTGAGTTGTACGACGCCGAGGCTGAAGCAGGACAAGAGAGACAATGAACAACGTTAACCTGGGTGGAATTCTAATAGCATCTCCAATACATGACGTAAAATACATAACCACAAAGTGCTAGATGTAAAATACATCAGCCGCTCATCTCTGAACTTAACTGTCGAAACTGAACTTAGCTGTCGAAACTGAACTTAACTATCGAAACTGAATTTTGCTGTCGAAACTTAACACACTAGCAAGGTGAGGCTACACGTCGGTCGACTAACTTTTTCATCTCTGGTCAGTCGATTTTGCAGCCGTTGGATACAAAATCAAGGGCCTGCGGTTCATCTTCAACCTCCACCCCCCTGAGCCGCCAGCCACCACCGGCCAAACAGCAGCCCCCCGGCGCCAGAGGCCGGCGGTGCGCCGCCCCGCCCGCCCCGAAAACACTCCCCACCGCCGGTACGCCGTCGCCCCGGCCATCCCTCTAGGCCCCCCTGTGCTGAGCTTTTTCTCCGGCGATCCCCACACCACCGCCCCGCCAACGCCCCGCCACCGTCGACGACCACCACCCCCATCCTGAACCCTAAGATAGATAGTGGGGTACCTCTCCGGCGAGCCCCCCTCCCCGCTGCGGCTGGTTCTTCCTTCACCCCGGCGAGCCCCACCACCCCCTGAAAATTGACTGACCCAAAAGTCGATTCAGTCGACTGAAGTGTAGCTAAATCGGAGCAGCATCGCAAGCAAGAGCAAGAGCGAGAGCAGCAGCGCGAGCAAGAGCAATAGCAAGAGCAGACCAGGCAGGGGACCAAGAGCAAGAGCAGAGCAGGAGCGCGAGCGAGAGCTAAAGCAGTAGCAGCTCCTACTGATGTGGACGTCGCCGCCGAGGGAGCGACGCCATGGAGGAAGTGGCCGGCGGCGACGCCGTGGATGGAGCCGCGCCGTGTCAGCTCGGGACCGAGCACTTGGAGCACCGTGAGATCGAATCAAGAAGAAAATGCGGCGATTAGTGTACAACCTCTTTGGTGGCGCCGATTAGGCCGCAGCTTCATCCGAGGAAGCGGTGATGATGATGCTCTTCCAGTGGTGCAGGTGAAGACGGCGGTGTGGGAATGGAGGTGGCGCGAAAGACGAGGGGAACGTCAGGGCAGCTCCTTGGAGGTGGAGGACGGGGTGGCTGAACCGGCGAGACGATGAGATCGACGACGGATCCTCATCCGGAACGGTGGATGAGGGATGTCGAGGTGTTGCTGTGGACGACATCGTTGGGGAAGAGGCTCCGGCTGGGTGGCGGGCGGAGCAGGGTGTGGGGTTTCGTCACAGGTTTTCGCGGCCTCGGTGTACGAATGGGTGGGCGGATGGGATGGCAGTGGGGAACCATGGCTTAGAGACGCGCTTGTCCGAAATGTGGGGTAAGTTACGAAAGTACCCCCACCGATTTGAGGCGGTTCTTTCGGTTCAGGGGTACCACGGGCATTTCGCGTGTCGGGATTTCAGAAGGTGGGAGTTTTCGCGCGCGTTATAATTTTGGAATAGCAAGGCGCGGGTTGAGATGGAGGGAGTTGTCGGAGCACAACGAGACAAAAATATATCTTAAATATTTCAGGCTAACAAGGCGCGGGTTGAAATTTCCGGACAAGCCTAACGTGTACTGTACCAAATCAATGCGCACTACAAATGTCATTCAAAACTTTGAATTCATGTTATGTTCAATTAAAATATTTCGCTACGTGTACAATGCATGCAACCTACTACTCAAATGAACGTTTTAGTGCATTCCAAACGTATATACTACCGCTTCAATATGAACTAAATTTGAATTCGTTTCTCTATTTGAATAAGATCTACAGTAATGATTGTTGTGAAGTCAAAGCATTTGAATTCATTTCTCTGTTTTAGTAAGATCTACAATCATCATTATTGTCAAGTTAAACCATCATTTGTGTATTATTTTCACAGCACACCACATGATTAGTCTCGAGTTACATATGAACTATGTCTACTATATGAACTCGAACTAGATTTTTTGAATCCACTTTATTTTGATTTCAAGTCACATTACATTTCTAGCTCTAGCTAGATCTTCATAATCTAAACCATGTCTCATATGTATAATGTGTTTATCACATTATGTATGGCGCCCCGCCCCCTACGCCTACTAGTATTTAGATGTGAGTTGCAAACACCACACATTACCACAAATTCAAATAAAATGTGAGAATGTTCGATATATAGTATTGTTTAGATTGTTTGATATTTAGTTGTAAGCTGCAAATGCCACACATTATCAGAAATTCAAATAAAATGTGAGATTTTTTGATGTGTAGTATGGTTTAGATTGTTCGGCATTTAGCTGTGAGTTGCAAACGCCATGCATTATCACATTATGGTATAACATGTGCACAGCATGTGTATCACCGCTATATTCATGCATGCAATGTTTAAAACACTATGATCTCCTATTCAAATATATGAATCTGCTTTCATATCAAACTATGATCTTTGTTAGTCTCTTACACCCACACAATCCTCTAACCTTTGTAGCTACCACTAACTTTCTCTCGTGCATGCATACGCCCTCCTCGCCCTCCCCCTCCCTCGACATTCTATACACCATGCACATTCATTTTTTTTCTTTAGATTGTTCTCCCAGAGTATCCACAACTCCTTTCCGACACACATCGATCGATAAACCTCTCCAGCGATGCCTGCCTACAACATACACACACACCTTCAATCTCCTCCTTTATGTGTCCTTGCCTCGTGTCTCTCATACGGTCAGACACACGTGTAAACTCTCACCCCTCTTTTCATCGATCTCACAACCGCACACTCCTCCCCGTATCTAGCTAGTAGTTGGGCCTCTCACACCACCTCCTAGCTCCATTCTCTCTATCTATCCGTCTCGCTGGGCCTTATTTGCCTCTAACAAATGGGCATACACTGACCGATCTCTCGCTATACATATAGCTAGCTAGGTCCTTATAACTCGTTTTTTCCCACACGTCAATCGATCTACCTCATTAGTTGTGTCTCTCCCTTCTCCGACAAACAACAATTGATCTACCGATCTAGTTAGGTTTGCTTACCAAACACATGGTTCCCCTTCATCATCCATGGATGCGTCCCGACAGATCTATCCCGCATAGGCACACACAGAAACACATCCCCACTCTTATTGATAACATTGTAGTTCCACCCTCAGTTTGTCTAGTAGGCCTCTCCCACCATCTTCGAGAAGCAACTCCATCACCCATCCAGCACTCTACCCCTCTCCCTCCCTTTCCCTTCCCCTCTCTCTCCTCTCTCTCTCTGTCTCTCTGTCCCATCATATTTCCCGTCCTTCAGTTATGTATGGATGTCGACCGATCTCCCTCAAGACATAGCTGGGTCTCTCCTTCTCAACACATATACGAGTCGTTCTACCTCTATAGTTAGGCCTCTGCCTACCCCTCCCCCCACCCCTCCCCCCACACACACCGATACATCGAACGCTCTAGTCATGTCTCCCTGCCACACACAAACTTGACATGTGCCCTCTAACATTCCGGTAGGCCAGTCGCCCTATATCTTTGACTTGCACACACACAATTTTGATGGCTCTCTTCATCGATCTCGCACCCACCCACTTGATCCTCTCTTCGACTCTATCGATAGCTATGACCCCTCCCTCTCTTCTCGTGGATTGCCCGACCCTCTATGTATGATATGGATAGGCCTCCATTTCACACACATTGCATGCAAAATTTTGTTTGAGATGTCATCGACACATATTCCCACAAATAATTCACAAAATCAACCCCCACCCCACCCCCACCCCAAAACAAAAAACACTCACAAACGCGGTTTGTATCTCTCACACACACCCACGTAGGTGGGGGACGTGCACGAAGAGAAGAGGTGCATGCACGGCCTACGTACTCCCGCCTCTTTCCCAACCACACTCGCGCGGGTACACTATGGAGCTCATTTCTGTACGAAAAAGGTAGCCCACGTGGTAATTTGTCACGTGTACTGGTTGTCCACTTGGTGGAGGGAGGATCGTCTACCACGGGTGAACAAACAAATTGCGACTTGACGTGTTATGTTAAAAAAGAGGCAAACCATGTGGGGCCTACCTTAGAGGCAAGGCTCTATACACTGGAGTACTTTTGATGTGTCCCGTCAACTCGCAGAACAAGGAGAAGCTTGCTTAGTACGCCGTCTCCCCCGTTCCTAAATATAAGTCTTTGTAGAGATTTCACCATGAACCACATGCAGATGTATATAGATGCATTTTAAGTGTAGATTCATTCATTTTGTTCCATATGTAGTGGAATCTCTACAAAGACTTATCTACTAGTAATAGCTAGCCCCCACTACTAGGAATTATCTATCCGCTCCTTGAGCCACATCATCAAAATTGATGTAGCCATTAGATGAAGTAAATCAGTCCATAATAGCTGTCTGATCTAGACGTTGAGAGGCTCCGCACTAAGCCACATGCAAGAATGCAGAAATACCGTGGCACATGCGTGTGAGTGGGTTTTAAATCACATCAACATGTCTGCATGCAAGCATGCACCGGTAGCATGCATCTAAGTGAGCTTTTAAGTCCCATTAACATGTCAAAAAGAAAAATATAATCCCATTATGCAGTAGGAGTTGGCTGATCTTTTTTCCTTACGTGGGATGATCTAAATGATGATGGGAGTTTATTTAGTTTGGCTACCACATTTGTCTTGCGGTTATAGAGTTTTTTTAGTTCTATGAAATTGATAATTTTGCGCAGAGAGATATACCGCTGTTCCGTGGCAACGCGCGGGGACTCATCTAGTAATATTTAGGAACGAAGGGAGTACTATGTAAAGAGTTAGGTGTCGCACGATGATAGTGTGAGGTGGCCATGTAATCACTGAGCCTGCGTGTTTTCACTGCTCTTGCACGCCTCCTCTGTAAGAATGGAGAAAATTGTAATCTAGTAGTAGTACCACCTTTCGCTGAAAGCGTGGGACATCCAGCAGTCCTACCACCTCAGTAATAAAGACCAATGAGTCGTCAAATCACATAGACCCAACAGTAACAATCACTCTTGCGCCAGTGAGAGGTCGCGTCCGCTCTGCCCGGGCATGAATGCGGCACCGATTCTTTGGAGCGGCGCTGACTGTTTTGGGCGAGAAGCGCGCGCGGGCGATGGAGGGGCTTTGTGTGGGCCAGGCTGGTTTGGAGTGGGCGTGGCAGCTGTCCGCATGTCCCTACCGGACACGCCCGGAAACGAGAGGACGCACCGACTCTCGCGGCTGTCCGCATGTACACTACACAACATCTCTCTATAGGAGTAGGTCGATCTGTCGCTCTCTCTAACACACACATGATGTTAAACACACACACACACACACGCAGACACGCATGCACCTTGGTCCCGTTGCACCTTCTAACTTGAGGTCTCGGGTTCGATAACTACACTTGAGCATAATTTGTGCTAGGAGGATTCTTTGACTGGTCAAAATGTTTTCTAGGGTTTGCACACTTCACACTCTCTCTCCAGTATATATATATATACACGCTGGAGCCTCAGCGCATGTAGTTGCTCTCTTCACACTCTCTCGCCCTCTCCCTCCGTTCCGAATTACTTGTCGCATGTATGGATGTATCTAGATGTATTTTAGTTCTAGATACATCCATTTCTTCGATGAGTAATTTGGAACGGAGGGAGTAGTTTCTCTCTTCACACTCTCTCGCCCTCTCCAGATCTAAACAAGACTTCGTTGGCCTCTCTCTCCCCTCTCTGCTGCTCAAAGAGCCGGCAGGATCCGTCCGCCGGGAAGGAAGGAGGCTTAACGATGTCGCCGTCGGCGAGGGACTACCGGCGCAGCTATTCACTTTCCACCCAGCGGCGGCGGGGGAGGGCCTCCGACCCCTTCTTCTTCGCCGTCGTCCTGTTGCTCACCGAACCACGCCCCAAGAACCTTAAGGTATAATTTACTTACTCCACATGCATTGCTCTAGCTGCATGTATACCATGAATCTAGGACATGGTTCAAAGAGGAAAGGAGTGGGGGAAAGTAGTGGGAAAAGTTGTATATAGCATGAATCTAGGACGTGGTTCAAAGAGGAAATGAAGGGGGAAAGTTGTATAGCATGAATATAGGACGTGGTTCAAAGAGGAAAGGAATGGGGGAAAGTAGTGGGGAAAATTGTATCGCATAAATCTAGGATGTGGTTCAAAGAGGAAAGGAAGGGGCGAAAGTACTAGTTCAAAAAGGAAAGGAAGGGACAAGGCTGTAGAGTTTGAGCAGGACTAGATTTGCTGCGCTCACATGGGGAAATGTGTCTAAAGATAACAAAACTGGGACCAACACAAATATGCTCCTTGGTTGTTTGTTCTTTGTTGCAAGAGACTATGCATGACCACAGTACATCGGTAGATGCACATGGTGCTGGTGCGTCCACTGTCCCGTGCAACTCATTAGCTGTTGTTAATCTAAGGCCCTGTTTGGTTAAAAACTCCCTAGTCCCTACCTGCTTGGTTTCAGGGACTAAACATGGACTAGAGGTTATTAAATGACATGCTAAAAGACCATGTTACCCCTAGTAATGAACTAATAGAGACAAGGTGTGATGTGTGGTAGGGGCAACTGTTGGAAAAAGTCTCAAAAGACTCCCTCGAGGTCTTCTTTCTTTAGTCCCAAATGCCCACTTTTAGTCCCTAAAAGTCCCTCCTGTTTGGTTTAGATGGGACTGACACGGAGTTTTTTTAGTCCCTAGACCAAAATGTCCCTGTAAACAAACACCCTCTAATAATGCCGCTGGAAAATTGATGCAATGCCACAGTTAAAAGCAAATTACATGTTTAACGAATTTTATTGTTAATATAATCTCTATGTTAGTATTAATCAATGCCACCATTTGAGAAATGCTACTATCTTGCTTTCTTTCCCATTTAGATAAGGTAGATGCTTCTTTTTGTTGGCTTCTGTGTCATCCACCGTTATTGACCACTAATTGTTTCCTTTGCACCTCTATGTAAACAGGGTTATCTACTTCACCTCGTTGCCATTGTGACCTTTTGTTGCAGACAACGTTGCTTGATTGCTTGATCTTAGTGGAATTGCACAAGAGGAGATCTTACTTCCTATCTGTTAAGGCGAATTTGGTTCAGATCTTCTTCTTGTGAGTTGTTTGAATTCCGCATCATGAGAGGTCAGTACTAGCCTTCTTTCACATGATTCTGCAGTGTGCTTTCATATGTTGTGCTACTTGTACGATAATGTTACTTGATTTTAGTGAACTGCACAAATGGAGACAAGACTTCCAATCTGTATGTGCACCGTAATATCCCATTGAGGTAAGGTAAGGATATTTCACAACTGCTGGCCTGTATTTTGCCACTTTCATCACAAAATTAAGTTTAGTACTATACTTGTGCTCCCTAATTGACATGCCAAATCTTACATTGAAGGCGAAGCTTGTCTGTTATTGAACCAAGTGATGAAGGGGAAGAACAAGCGGAAGAAAAACAAAAATCAACTCCCGGTGCTGTAATGAAGCACTGGAACTATGATGACACAAGTAATGATATAGTTCTACATCTTAATTTATTGCTATGGCTGGAACGAGCAATTGTTTTGCCACTGATTTGATGCCACTCTTAATGTAATATGTAATTATCTCAACTTGTGCAAACAGGGATCTTCTTTGAAGATACCATATATTTTAGTGGAACTACACAAGAAGATGTTGGAAACATTAATCTAATCGAGGAGTATATAGTAAGCATGGTCACCACCGTAGATAGCAATAGATGGTTCCGGAGAAGTGCTTCATCTGTATGCTCTACACAATAAGCCTCCTAACAAAGGTTGGTACTCGCCCATTGATTTCATCCATATGATTGAGCTTTGTCATCTCTATTGGTGTTGTGCTACTGTTTAGATACTGTCATGAAAAAGTGGTATTGTCCTTGAGAAGTGCTTCATCTGTGTTGTTTTAAAGATTTCCTTTCCTTTTTTCGAGCAAACAGGGATGCTAGCATTTAGTAGTCCTCTTGTCTTTGCACAACAGGATCATCTTCCTCTGAAGAAGAATATGGAGTATGTGAAGTGACTAGTTCCGATTATGCCAGGATGAAGAAGCCCTGTCTATCTTCTCATCAGAAGGAGCAGTTGAAGGATGGTTACATTACTCCCCACAAGACCAAACTAACTTCAGCTCAGAAGGACTGACAAATCTCCATCTTTTTGCTATGATGCGCGAGTACACTGTTGTTCTAGGATTCTTTCTGGTGAGTTCCATTTTTCTAAAAGTGTGCTCTACATGGACCATGTATGTGCCTGTTGAAACTGTCAATTAATAGTATGGTTTGCTTTATACTAATCAATTTTTTGTATTTGTGCAAACAGGGGTGCTCAGCTTGATTTCAATGGGAACTGCACAAAATGTTCATGAATACATCGAATCATTCATTTCCACCACAAGAAAGGAGGTGCCGGTAAGTTCAAGGCGTTGCAACATATAAGGGCGAAATTATACAAGCTACGCGCGAATTTGGTTGATTTTGGTGGAACTGCACAAAAAGAACAGCTGAGTATTTAGCACGAGGTGCCTTGTCAATGTCCGAACTGATGGCAAACCCTGCCCATGCCACAATCTTAGGCATTTGATATTTTGGAATGGGACAACCTTGTCAAATTTTGCTCATTGATTTTAGCAAGACATGCGTTTGATATTTTCGAATGCGACGCCCTTTGCTGTCAGCAGCGTCGATCAATTTTTTATTTATTCTTTAGTTGTGAAGTAAATATTGCCTCTGACATGTGAGTCGCTGAGATGCATAATCATCAATTGTTTTGAATGTTCTCTATGAATTGTCAGGCCTGTGTGTTTGATCGCAATGTATAGAAACACTAAAAAGCTGCTCAAACTCTTTGTACTCCTTCTGTTCCTTTTTACTTCGCACATTGTGAAAGTGCATACTTTTTTGTATAAGATTGGTCAAAGTAGAGATACTTTGACTGCGGACAAAACTTGTATGCAGACTAGAAAGGACCAGAGGGAGTACATGTGAAACTGCTGCAAACAAGGTGATCACCCTGGGAATAATTCTAGTACGTATTGTTTTGCATGTTCATCCAATGCCAGTGATACAGGAATTCAAACTAATCGAAATAAATTCATTCATACATGGTCAGATTTCATATAAACATGCCGGATTTCATTACATTTCATACATTCTTCAACTAAAAAGGGGTGCGCTGGAGGTATAATTAATTAACCGAAGCTACCCACATGTGTCCCGCTGAGCCGAACAGAAGCTTCAGTGACTTAACTGCAGGTGTAGTTGCGTAACTGACATGTGGCCTGTTCGGCCCATGTGTCAGTCAGCCAACTGCACCAGCAGTTAAGTAGAAGCAGCGTTCTTCTCCAGCGCAGCTCTCCGACTCCACGTCGCCGCCAAGAAGCTAACCGGCCGTCAATGGTCAACCTGCCTAGCTTGGCTTCAACCAGAGGGTAGCAGCGCTGGCCTTACTTGGACCCGAGCGGCGGCGACCTACCGTGTTCTACTCTTCCTCATTTTCTGTGTGGCGCGGCCTCGTTGGCAGTGGGGCAGGGCCTCAACAGAGCCGGCGATGTCCTATGCCTCGTTGTTGGTGGGGTGGGGCCTCGGCGGAGCCAGCGGTGTCCTCTGCCTCATTGTTGGTGCCGCAGGGCTTTGGCGGGGTAGGGCCTCATTGACGCCAGCGGAGCGGGGACTCGTCGGAGCCGGCATTGTCCTCTGCCTTGTCCTCAGTCTCGCCAAACAGCACCTCCCCCGCTTCATCGCCCTCTTTGCTAGCCTCTTTGTAGGCGGCCGCAGCCTCCGCCACCTGCATGCGGTACCGCCAGCGCTCGAGGCGGCCCTTGCGTGCGGAGCGGTACAAGTCGAGCAGCGCCTCCTGCTCCGCCCGCTCCGCGGTGATCTGCTCCTCCGCCTGCAGGTGCTCCTCGAGGAGATGGTGGTTGTAGGCGGCGTCGGCCTACGCCTCCCGGAACTGCTCCTCACGCATCTGCCTCACTTTGTCCATATATTGGGCATGTGCCTCGCTGATGGTCATGGTGCAATGCACCAGCGAGGATGGTGCGGAGGAGGGGGTTGACACCGGATCGTCGACTACCATGTTCTCCATTGGGACGTCGTCGTCCTCTGGCTGCCTGCCGGCCAGCCGAACGGCAGGAATGGCTGCCATCTCCTTGTGGTCCGTCGTCTGCCCATCCTGAAGAGCGCTAGAGCGCGAGGAAGCCATGGTTGGCAGTAGTGCTGTGGACAGGAGAAAGGGAACGGATGCGGATGACTACGGCTATGGCCGGCGCAGCAGTTTATATAGCAATGGTGGGCGGGCGGAGGGACGGACGTGTGGCGCCGGAGTAGCCACCCCGGCTACCACGTATCATTAATGTGGGCGGCAGATGGACGGACGGACGGCACTTGTGTCGTTTGAAGGTTGAGCAATCGCCTGCACCGGGAAGCGGGGAGGGCGGCGCTGACTGTTTCGGGCGGAAAGCGCGCGCGGGCGAGGAGATGACTTTACTTGGAGAGGATGACAATGGGGACCCACCAGGTCCTTAGCCTCAAGTTGTTATTATCCGCCCCGCTGGGCTGCAAATCTTTCCTAGGAGGGATGCATTAGGCTTAACAAGAAAATGGGCTTCAAGAAATAATAGATGGGATGTAATTATAAAAACTGGGCAGTAACTATAAAAAAATGTACCAAACACGTGATTACTTTATAAAATATTAGTTTTGGATATTGAAAATTTTTATTTCATTAATTGTTGTGAGCGCAATGTTTCGTTGGATTTTTACATAATATAAATTTATATTGAAATTGTATTTAATCTGACTAGAAATTTCGGGATAAAAATATTTCAAATCCCATCAAAATGTGGGAAATTTTATTGAATTCTATTTTGAACGGTTGGTTGAAATGGGCTGTACTTTTAACAAACTGTAAATGGGCTGTAGTAAATTCCATTAGAATTCAAAAATGGGCTACACATTCTTACAAATCTCAAATGGGCTATAAGTTCTCTGCCACACACTTCTGGCCTTACTAAGTTGACACGTCCCCTAAAAAAACAGAGTTGACGCGTATGCAAGGCTTTGTCAACTTATAGTCAACACACGGTTCTAGCAGCAGTGGTCGTTGGATGTCCATCCAACGGATGCCGTGCTTCTTCTTCTATCTCGGATATTCTAGCTTCACCCGCCCAAAAAATGATTCCTCCCCCTGACATCTGGGGCGCACCATTTCGGAAGCTGACCTGTGGGCCTACTAAGTTGACGTACCAAGGGCTTTGTCAACTTAGTCAATATAAACGATTCTAGCTGCAGTGACCGTACGATGTCCATCCAACGGTCGTCGTGCTTCTTCAACCTCTGGTCTTCTTGCTCCAGCCGCCCAAAGCAGCGCCGGTCGTGCCGCCTGCTCCTGCCTCCCGTGGCCGGCTGTGCTGCCGCGGAGGCCTCACCGCCCCCTACTACTCCCACCGCTGGCCAGGCCATCCCTCCACTCACCCACACCCCCTATTATTCTGAGGCGATGGCAGCCCAGCCGAACCAGTGAACCCTCGTACTCCTCTCCGCGTGTGCATCCACTGCCGCGTCTTCCCCAGCTCTGCGTCGTCCCCTTCCTAGGCCTTGCCGTCGTCCACCGCCCTGGTGCTCTCGGCGCGGCGTGGTCAACATGTTCAAGGAACGACTTCCATCGGACGTGGACTGTACGTGGAGAGGCTGACAGCTGGGTCCACGGTAGCCACAAGGAAGTGCCTCCTTATTACGAGCAAAATAATTATTCCTCCACCCGACAGCGGGGACCCACCGGACGGGCCACCGTATTTCGCGAAAAAATGATTCGCCCCCTGACAGCTGGGACCCATGGGCTACATCTTCGCACGCAAGGAAGTGCGCCCGAAAAAACGATTCGCCCCCCTGACTGTTGGGACCCACCAGCTACATCTTCGCACGCAAGGAAGTGCGTCCGAAAAAAAAATTGATTCGCCCCCCGACTGCTGGGACCCACCAGCTACACCTTCGCATGCAAGGAAGTGCGTCCAGGCAAAAAAGATGATTCGCCCCCCTGACTGCTGGGACCCAGCAGCTACACCTTCGCACGCAAGGAAGTGCGTCTGGGCAAAAAAAACAATTCGCCCCCTTGACTGCTGGGACCCACTAGCTACATCTTCGCAGGCAAGGAAGTGCCTGACAGTCGGGACCCACCTGGTCAAAGCGTACGTAGCGTTGTCATTCTTGTCGCGAACGTGTATGTACATATATACTGGTGGATGTAGAGGCGCGCATGTGTCATAGTAGAGGCGTGCACGTAGCATGTACACGTACGTACATCGGCCAGGGTGCAAGAAAGAAAATACGGCTCTGCAAAAAAATACGGCCACGTATGTGTACATACGGGCGGGGTCTCGAATGCCTACTCGCGCATACGTACGGCCAGGGCTCGTGTACATGGCTGGTTCAGAACGGAGAAACATCGTCGTCGTCGTGTTCATGGGGAGGCAACGGAATGCATCGTGTTCATGGGGAGGCAACGGAATGCGTCATGTTCATCGGGAGGCAATAGAACGCGTGGGAGCCAACCGGCTGGGTCGGAACGGAATGCGTGGTCATGTTCATCGGGAGGGCTTGGACGGAACAGGCTATGGAAACGAGGCCTGGCGTACCGCAAAACGGAGGAAACAGACATCCTATGGTCGAAACGGGGGTCCTGTTGATCGGGAGGGGTGCGGTGTACCGCAAAACGGACGAAACGGACCTCCTACGGTCGCAACGGGGGTCCTGTTGATCGGGAGGGGTGTGGCGTACCGCAAAACGGACGAAATGGACCTCCTACGGTCAAAACGGGGGTCCTATTCATCGGGAGGGGTGTGGCGTACCACAAAACGGGACTCCACGGGATACTGTTCATCTCCACCGTCGACCTCCTCCAGCCTCCACGGGCTCCTGTTCATCTAGCCTCCACCGCGCGCTACTCCACCGGCTACTGTTCAACCACCCCTCCACGGGCACCCCTCCACCGTCTACTGTTCATCCAGCCCTCCACACCACGGGTTCCTGTTCAACCACCCCTCCACGGGCACCCCTCCACCGTCTACTGTTCATCCAGCCCTCCACCACACCACGAGGTCCTGTTCATCCAGAGGCAACGCCACCGCTTACTGTTCATCCAATCCCCCCCCGGCAACATTCACTGTTCATCCCATAGGCAGCATTGATCGGCTTCAGTTAGTAGCGGTAGCGAAGGAATCGCTCGATCGGGTTCAGTTAACAACCATCGATTGATCGCTCGGGTTCAGTAACGCGTAGCCTGTAGTGCAATCGCTCGGGTTCAGTTAGAGCCCAACGCCTCGCTCGGGTTCAGTTAGAGCCAACGCCTCGCACGCACGCGCGTGCGTGTACGAGAGAAACGCGCATCGCTCGGCCCCCGACTTCCCACCGTAACCGGGAACTCCCCAAAATTTTCCTCGCCCTCGCTTCTACCACGTTTTTTTCCGTCATGGATGACCCAAAGAATGTCATGCAGCTGCGTCTCCGGCCCGCCCAGGACGAAAAGCCCATTTTCTGTCATGATTTTTTGTCATAGAAGTAGGAGCCCACCACATCTATGATGATACTGGGGTTTTTCATAATTATCGTCATAGAAGTGTCATATGTATGACAGAAAAAAAATTCGTTCGGCCCAAAATGTCACGGATGTGTCTTTTTTTTGTAGTGTCTCGAACGTCGATAAGGTAGTATGACCCATTATGTAGATTCTTGCTGACCACAAAAGGTCCTTCCCAAAGTGGTGATAACTTGTGCATATCTGTCTGATCTTGGATGAGCCGGAGCACTAAGTTGCCTTCTTGAAAGGTTCTGGTTTTGACCCGGTGGCTGTGATAACACCGTAGGTCTTGCTGGTAAATCGCCGAACGAGCCGCCGCGAGGTCACGCTCCTCATCCAATAAGTCAAGTGTGTCTTGATGCGTCTTTTCATTGTCAGCCTCAACCTAAGCTGCCACTCGGGGTGAATCGTGGCGGATGTCACTAGGGAGAACCGCCTCTGCCCCATAAACCATAAAGAAGGGTGTGTGACCCGTAGACCTGTTGGGGGTTGTGTTGATACTCCATAACACTGAAGGTAACTCCTCCACCCAACAACCTACCATTCTCTGTAAAGGAACCATAAGCCGGGGCTTGATACCTCGCAGAATCTCCTGATTCGCTCGTGCTGCCTGCCCATTGGATTGAGGGTGAGCTATAGAAGAAACATCAAGCCGGATGTGTTCCCGTTGACAAAATTCTTCCATAGCCCCTTTCGAAAGATTAGTGCCATTATCCGTTATGATGTTGTGCGGAAAGCCAAAACGAAAGATCACCTTCTTCATGAATTGAACCGTCGTTGCTGCATCACATTTACTAACCGGCTCTGCTTCAATCCACTTAGTAAACTTATCGACCGCCACCAAGAGGTAGGTCTTCTTATCCTTGGACCTTTTGAAAGGCCCAACCATATCAAGCCCCCAAGTTGCAAACGGCCAAGTAATTGGAATCATCCTCAATTCTTGAGCCGACACATGAGCTCGTCGTACAAACTTTTGACAGCCGTCACATCTACTTACCAAATCCTCAGCATCGGCATGAGCCATTAGCCAATAAAACCCATGACGAAAAGCCTTGGCTACCTGAGACTTAAAGTCGGCGTGATGACCACAATATACTTTGTGGATTTCTCATAAGATCTCACAGCCTTCTTCAGGAGAGACGCAACGTTGAAACGCTCCTGTAACGCTGCGATGGTGCAACTCTCCATTGATGATCGTCATTGACTTAGACCGTCGGGTTATCTGCCTGGCCAAGACTTCATCCGCTGGCAACTCACCCCGGGTCATGTAATCCAAATATCGAACCATCCAATCAGGAATAACATGGAGAGCCGCCACCAATTATGCTTCTGTGTCAGGAACAGCAAGGTCCTCCTCCGTAGGTACTTTCATAGATGGTTTAAGCAGAATATCCAAAAACGTATTGGGCGGCATCGGTTTACGCTAAGATCCTAGCCGACTTAAAGTATCAGCTGCCTCGTTCTTCTGTCGATCAATATGTTCAACGTGATAACCCTTGGAATGACCTGCAATGGCATCAACCTCTTGGCGATAAGCCGCCATAAGAGGATCCTTGGAATCCCAAGTGCCTGAAACTTGCTGAGCCACCAGATCTGAATCACCAAAGCACCTCACCCGGCTTAAGCTCATATCCTTAGCCATCCGAAGACCATGGAGCAAGGCCTCATACTCCGCTGCATTATTAGTACAAGGGAACATTAATCGGAGAACATAGGAAAACTTGTCACCTCGTGGGGAAGTCAAAACAACTCCAACCCCCAAGCCCTCCAGTTGTCTGGATCCATCAAAATGAATAGTCCAATATGTGTTGTCCGACTTTTCCTTAGGCGCCTGCAACTCTGTCCAATCATTGATGAAATCCACCAGTGCTTTGCACTTGATGGCCATGCGTGGCACATACTTTAAACCGTGAGGACCGAGCTCAATAGCCCATTTAGCAACCCGGCATGTGGCTTCTCTGTTTTGAATGGTATCTCCCAAAGGAGCAGAACTTACCACAGTGATAGGATGACCTTGAAAATACTGTTTGAGCTTCCGACTTGCCATAAAAACCCCATAAACAAGCTTCTGCCAGTGTGGGTACCTCTATTTAGACTCAATAAGCACCTCACTGATATAATAAACTGGTCGTTGAACCGGATATTCCTTGTCTGCTTCCTTCCTTTCCACCGCAATGGCTACACTGACAGTTGGCTATTAGCAGCCACATATAACAACAAAGGCTCTTTATCAACAGGGGCAGCAAGCACGGGTGGCTCAGCCAACTGTTTCTTTAGATCCTCAAACGCTTGATTAGCAGCGTCACTCCAAACAAAGTGATATGTCTTCTTCATCATCTGATAAAGAGGAATAGCCTTCTCTCCCAGCCGGCTTATGAATCGGCTCAAAGCTGCAATACGACCCACCATTCGCTGGACGTCATTGATACATGCTGGTTTAGCCAAAGACGTAATAGCCTTGATCTTCTCTGGGTTAGCTTCGATGCCACTGTTAGAAACCAGAAATCCCAATAGCTTGCCTGCTGGCACACCAAAGACAAATTTGGTCGGATTAAGCATTATTTTGTAGATTCGGAGATTGTCAAATGTCTCTTTCAAATCATCAATCAAGGTCTCTTTCTCTCTTGACTTCACCACAATGTCATCTACATAAGCATGAACATTGCGCCCAATCTGATTGTGAAGGAAATTTTGCACACACCGCTGATAAGTCGCCTGGCCACTCTTGAGCCCAAAAGGCATAGACACATAGCAGAAGGCACCAAACGGAGTAATGAAAGATGTCTTCTCCTGGTCCCTAACTGCCATCTTGATCTGATGATAACCAGAATAAGCATCCAAAAAACTCAAATGCTCATAGTCCGCCGTAGCATCAATGATTTGACCAATACGAGGGAGAGCAAACAGATCAGTCGGGCAAGCCTTGTTTAAGTCCGTGTAATCCACACACATTTGCCAAGTGTCGTTCTTTTTTAGTACCAGCACTGGATTAGCCAACCACTCAGGATGAAAAACTTCAATTAAATCCGGCCGCCAAAAGCCGAGCCACTTCATCACCAATTGCCTTCCGCCTCTCCTCGTTAAACCGGCAAAGAAATTGCTTGACCGGCTTAAACTTCGGATCAATATTAAGAGTGTGCTCAGCGAGTTCCTCGGTACACCCGGCATGTCAGAAGGCTTCTGTGCAAAGATGTCCCGGTTCTCACGGATGAACTCGATGAGCACGCTTTCCTATTTCAGATCCAGATTAGCGTTGATGCTGAATTGTTTAGATGAGTCGCCAGGGATGAAATCAACCATCTTAGTATCGTCCGCCATTTAAATTTTAACACAGGATCATGCTCTGTGGTTGGCTTCTTTAAGGACGTAATGTCTGCCGGGTCAACATTGTCTTTGTAAAATTTTAGCTCCTCCATTGCACAAACTTATCCAGCATAAGCCGCATCACCTTCCTCACATTCCAGGGCCACCTTGCGACTCCCATGCACTGTAATGGTGCCCTTATAACCCGGAATTTTGAGCTGCAACTAGACATAACAGGGCCTTGCCATGAACTTAGCATAAGCCGGCCATCCAAACAGGGCATGATAAGGGCTTTTGATATTGACCACTTCAAAGGTTAACATCTCAGACCTGGAATCATGCTCATCTCCAAAGGCTACTTCCAACAAAATCTTACCCACTGGGTAGGCCGATTTACCTGGGACGACACCATGGAAGACAGTATTTGACGGCTTAAGATTCTTATCTGTCAACCCCATGCATCGGAAGGTCTCATAATATAGGATGTTAATGCTGCTACCTCCATCCATGAGCACCTTAGTAAACTTATAACCCCCAACTTGAGGCGCCACGACTAAGGCCAGGTGACCTGGATTATCGACCCGGGGCGGGTGGTCCTCTTGACTCCACACAATAGGCTGCTCTGACCATCGCAGATAACGTTGGACCACCAGTTCAACTGCGTTCACAGCTCTCTTGTGAAGCTTTTGATCCCGTTTACACAAACTGGTGGTGAAAACATGGTACTGCCCACTATTTAATTGTTTCGGATTGCTCCGATAACCGGACTGCTGCTGCTATTGATTCCCCTCATTACTCTGCTGATTGTAACCACCCTGGTCACCGTGACCTTGAAAGCCAGAACTTGAACCGCCACCTCCATGACTCGGACCATGAGAACCAGACCCTGACCCGCCGTTTGGGCCATGGTGGCGCTGGATGGACTCCCAAAAACTTCTCATTATGCTGCAATCCTTCCATGAATGAGTAGTCAGCTTATGTTCCGTTCCGTGTTTTGGACACGGCATGTTTAACATTGCTTCAAGGTCAAATCATGCCCTTGAAAATGGCGGCCCCTGCGGTCCCTTACGTTGCTGACTATCATTGCGTGCACTTGTGTTAGCCACGAAGTCATCAGCCCTGCGCTTACCGTTGCCACCCTGACCGGCAGAGTTGTACTATTGTCCCTTCATGCCATTACTCTTCTTTCCCTTACCCGATCTTTCATCCTCTGAATCGGGGTCCTTTGTACCATCAGAGTCGGCATACTTAACTAGAGCCGCCATCAGCTCACCCATGTCCTTGCAATAACGCTTGAGCCGCCCAAGCTTCCGCTTGAACGGAATGAACCGGCAATTATTCTCCAACATCCAAACCACCGAGCCTATGTTGATGTTTTCTGAAGAATGTATGATGGTTGAGACCTGGTGCACCCAGCTGGTCGTAGATTCACCCTCGGCCTGAACGCAAGAAACCAGATCCACAACCGACATAGGCTGCTTGCATGTGTCTTTAAAATTCCGGATAAACTGAGCCTTCAACTCCGCCCATGACCCGATGGAATTAGCCGGCAATCCCTTCAACCAGGTACGAGCTGTTCCTTCTAGCATCATGGTGAAGTACTTGGCATAAGCAGCTTCACTAACATCCAACATCCTCAAGGCCATCTCATAACTCTCCACCCACGCCTCAGGAGGTTGATAGGCTGTGTAATTCAGCACCTTACGAGGGGCTTTGAAATCCTTAGGCAGACGCTCGTTTCGTATAGCTGACATTAGACACGGCACACCGAAAGCCTTGGAAGTCACTCCTGCCTCAATTGAACCTGTCGGGTATGCCGGCGCATGCTGATGAGCCGCTAGCTCAGCCTCTCGACGTGCTCTGGCTTGGTCCACCAAATCTTGTGCGTTGGCCCCATTGCGGGCCAGATCATGAGATTGGTTACGGGTCCTTTCAGTACTTGAGACCACTGGCGAGTCAATGTGTCGGCTGTAGCTCCGGCTCGGGCAAGGGGTCTCATGAGTCCAATTGCGGCTATAAGAGTAAGCCCGCTACTGCACCAGAGTTGTTTGAAGAAGCTCCCTAGCCCTTCGGGTTTCAACCGCCACTGGAGTTTCACCCTCATCGGGCAGAGCCGCCAATCGTGTAGTTGCCGCAATCATGTTGTCCAGAGGGGTGGAGTAATGACCCGGTGTCATCACATGCTGAGGCGGGGTGCTGTTCATACGTGGCTGGCCTAGCGATCAACTATCTGGTTCACCACCGCCGGGTTATTGGCCCCAGCTCCAGGGGTGTTGAAGAGGTCCCTTGACTCATAAACCAAAGGCAAACGACTCTGTTGCTTCCTCCTCAAGACTTCATGTGAAGCGTTCTGATCCACCCTAAGCTGATATGATTCTGCTTGAATCCGTTGTGCTTGTGCATCCAAAATGGCTTGTTCTGCGGCCATCCTAGCGTTCTCTGCCACTAAGTCTGCCTTAGCTTGTGCTATTCCATCACGTAATTTAGCCACTTCTGCCTTCTGTTGCTCCTGGTTTTCTGGGGTTACCTCAACCTCCATGAGAGTCGCGAGAGCATCCAACAGATCTGCTAAGACTTGAGCCGGCGGGCAAGCTAAACCGCCAGCCCCAACTGTCGTGACCGCAGATGCACCAGAAGTTATAGCCGCAGCAGCTGTCAAGCCAAGAACCGGCTGTGTGCCAGCCATGAAGATCGCCACCATGTTTGGTGGCTCTCGTGGGTCCGGAATACTGTCGCCATCGGAATAGCCCCCAAGCCTTCCACCATGCAGCTGATACATTGAATCGGTCTCGCCCGTGGACTCATCATCAGAACAGATCTCCGTCTCACTGCCAAAGACGGAGCCTTCCAACTCAGCCCCATGGGTGAACCCAATGAAGACGTGCCTTATTACTGGCTGAGCCGGGGCGGGTCATGCGCGCTGAGCCGTCTCGATGATGTCGGTGCAGATGTCCGGCTCAGGGCCCGGCTCGCCAATCTTGCCGATGAAGACGTGGATTCCGCCTAAGGGGACCCGGTACCCATACTCAATTGATCCGGCCTCGGGGCCCCAGCTTGCATCGTCGATGTAGAGCTTGCCGCGACGACTCTTGGTCATCCGGCCCATAGCGTATCCCTTGAGCCCCTCGAAGCTGCCCTTTAAGAACTCGAAACCACCGTGCGTGAGCCCCACGGTAGGCGCCAACTATCGTGGAAGTGTCACGGTAGATGTCCTCATGGAAGGACTTAGTTGTGGAACCATTGCGACGAGGTTAGCTTAAAGGGGTTAAACGGCACAAGGGACACAGAGAGTTTATATTGGTTCGGCCCCTTGCGGTGAAGGTAAAGGCCTACTCCAGTTGAGGTGGTATTACTAGGGTTTCGATTACCAGGGAGCAAACACGCTTTGCCTGGCTCTCAATTTGATGTTTCTTGCCCTAAGCCGATGCCGGGTCGTCCCCTTATATACACGGGTTGACGCCCTGCGACCTACAAAGTCCCAGCCTGCTCATACAACATGTTCGGCTCGGTGACGTATCTTACATGCCTTACATTACAAGTCTATTCATACATGGCGGTTTACACTTACGGGCTTTTAAGCCGTCTCTGGGCTTGGGCCTCTTACCAACATTCTATTAATCGTCGTCTGATATACTCTCTTTGTTCTTCTAGGATGAACCGTCATTGTGGTTGACCCGGCCCCTTCTGGGCGGGTCATACCTGATAGTCATATCCCCAACAATTCAGGTCTGGAAGAATGTCCTTGCATGGTTGCAACTTGATGTAGATACCGCCCATTGGTTGAACTATGATACAGTGAGGTTCTGCTGGGATGGAGTTATCGCCAACACTGCACAACTGAGGAAAGCCTTGGCCTCCGTATTCCACCTTGTAAGCTGGGAGATTTGGAAAGAGCGAAATGCAAGCGTGTTCAGGATCAAGGCGACGCCTGTGGCGGTGATAGTGCGATCTATTAAGGAGGAGGCGTCTATCTAGGGTCTGGCGGGCGCCAAACATTGAATGAAATATGCCCTAGAGGCAACAATAAAGTTGTTATTTATATTTCCTTATACCATGATAAATGTTTATTATTCATGCTAGAGTTGTATTAACCAGAAACTTAGTACATGTGTGAATACATAGACAAAACAGAGTGTCCCGAGTATGCCTCTACTAGACTAGCTCGTTAATCAAAGATGGTTAAGTTTCCTAGCCATAGACATGTGTTGTCATTTGATGGACAAGATCACATCATTATAGAATGATGTGATGGATAAGAACCATCCGTTAGCTTAGCATGATGACCGTTTAGTTTACTGCTATTGCTTTCTCCATAACTTATACATGTTCCTATGACTATGAGATTATGCAACTCCCAAATACCGGAGGAACACTTAGTGTGCTATCAAACGTCACAACGTAACTGGGTGACTATAAAGATGCTCTACATGTGTCTCTGATGGTGTTTCTTGAGTTGGCATAGATCGAGATTAGGATTTGTCTCTCCGTGTATCGGAGAGGTATCTCTGGGCCCTCTCGGTAATGCACATCACTATAAGCCTTGCAAGCAATGTGATTAATGAGTTAGTTACGGGATGTTGCATTACAGAACGAGTAGAGAGACTTGCCAGTAACGAGGTTGAACTAGCTATTGATATACCGACGATCGAATCTCGGGCAAGTAACATACCGATGACAAAGGGAACAATGTATGTTGTTATACGCTTTGACCAATCAAGATCTTCGTAGAATATGTAGGAACCAATATGAGCATCCAGGTTCCGCTATTGGTTATTGACCGGAGATGAGTCTCGGTCATGTCTACATAGTTCTCGAACCCATAGGGTCCGCACGCTTAACGTTCGGTGGCGATCGGTATTATGAGTTTATGTGTTTTGATGTACCGAAGGTTGTTCGGAGTCCCGGATATGATCACGGACATGAAGAGGAGTCTCAAAATGGTCGAGACATAAAGATCGATATATTGGATGACTATGTTTGGACATCGGAATGGTTCCGGGTGAGTTCAGGCATATACCGGAGTACCGAGAGGTTACCGGAACCCCCTGATAACCCACAAGTATAGGGGATCACAACAGTTTTCGAGGGTAGAGTATTCAGCCCAAATTTATTGATTCGGCATAAGTGAAGCCAAAGAATATTCTCAAGTATTAACAGCTGAGTTGTCAATTCAACCGCACCTGAAAGACTTAATATCTGCAGCAAAGTATTTAGTAGCAAAGTAATATGGAAGTAACGGTAACAGTTGCAAAAGTAATAGTATTGGTTTTGTAGTGATTGTAACAGTAGCAACGGAACAGCAACTAAGCAAAGATCAATATTTGAAAAGCTCGTAGGCATTGGATCAGTGATGGATAATTATGCCGGATGCGATTCCTCATGCAACCGTTATAACATAGGGCGACACAGAACTAGCTCCAGTTCATCAATGTAATGTAGGCATGTATTCCGAATAGTCATACGTGCTTATGGAAAATAACTTGCATGACATCTTTTGTCCTACCCTCCCGTGGCAGTGGGGTCCTATTGGAAACTAAGGGATATTAAGGCCTCCTTTTAATAGAGTACCGGGACAAAGGATTAACACTTAGTGAATACATGAACTCCTCAAACTATAGTCATCACTGGGAGTGGTCCCGATTATTGTCACTTCGGGGTTACCGGATCATAACACATAGTAGGTGACTTTTGACTTGCAAAATAGGATCAAGAACTCACATATATTTATGGAAACATAATAGGTTCAGATCTGAAATCATGGCACTCGGGCCCTAGTGACAAGCATTAAGCATAGCAAAGTCATAACAACATCAATCTCAGAACATAATGGATACTAGGGATCAAACCCTAACAAAACTAACTTGATTACATGATAAATCTCATCCAACCCATCACCGACCAACAAGCCTACTATGGAATTACTCACGCACGGCAGTGAGCATCATGAAATTGGTGATGGAGGAAGGTTGATGATGATGATGGTGACGGATTCCCCTCTCCGGAGCCCCGAACAGACTCCAGATTAGCCCTCCCGAGAGAGATTAGGGCTTAGCGGCGGCTCCGTATCATAAAACGTGATGAATCCTTCTCTGTGATTATTTCTCCCCGAACGTGAATATATAGAGTTGGAGTTGAGGTTAGTGGAGCATCAGGGGGACCACGAGATAGGGGGCACGCCCCCCACCCTCGTGGACAGGGTGTGGGCCCCTGGTGTTGATTCTTTCACCAATATTTTTTATAAATTCCATAAAATTCTCCATGAAGTTCCAGGTCATTCCAAGAACTTTTATTCTGCACAAAAATAACACCATGGCAATTCTGTTGAAAACACCGTCAGTCCGGGTTAGTTCCATTCAAATCATGCAAGTTAGAGTCCAAAACAAGGTCAAAAGTGTTTGGAAAAGTAGATACGATGGACACGTATCAACTCCCCCAAGCTTAAACATTTGCTTGTCCTCAAGCAATTCAGTTGACAAACTAAAAGTGATAAAGAAAAACTTTTACAAACTCTGTTGGATCTTGTTGTTGTAAATATGTAAAGCCAGCATTCAAGTTTTCAGCAAAGATTATGAACTAACCATATTCACAATAACATTTAGGTCTCATGTTTACTCATATCAATGGCATAATCAACTAGGGAGCAATAATAGTAAATCTCATATGACAACACTTTCTCAAAACAATCATAATATGATATAACAAGATGGTATCTCGCTAGCCCTTTCTGAGACCGCAAAACATAAATGTAGAGCACCTCTGAAGATCAAGGATTGACTAAACATTCTAATTCATGGTAAAATAGATCTAGTCATACTCAATGTAAACTAATACTAATGCATGCAAATGACAGCGGTGCTCTCCACTGGTGCTTTTTAATAAGAGGATGATGACTCGACATAAAAGTAAATAGATAGGCCCTTCTCAGAGGGAAGCAGGGATTTGTAGAGGTGCCAGAGCTCGGTTTTTTGAAATAGAGATAAATAATATTTTGAGTGGTATACTTCCATTGTCAACATAACAACCGAGAGATCTTGATATCTTCCATGCTACACACATTATAGGCGGTTCCCAAACAGAATGGTAAAGTTTTATACTCCCCCACCACCAACAAACACCAATCCATGGCTTTTCCGAAACAATGGGTGCCTCGAACTAACAACAATCCTGGGGGATTTTTTTTTGCAATTATTTTAGTTTAAGCATGGGACTGGGCATCCCGGTTACCAGCCATTTTCTCGTGAATGAGGAGCGGAGTCCACTCCTCTTGAGAATAACCCACCTAGCATGGAAGATATAGACATCCCTAGTTGATACATGAGCTATTCGAGCATACAAAACAGAATTTCATTTGAGGGTTTAGAGTTTGGCACATACAAATTTACTTGGAACGGCAGATAGATACCGCATATAGGAAGGTATGGTGGACTCATATCGAATAACTTTTGGGGTTTATGGAAGTGGATGCACAAGCAGTATTCCCGCTTAGTACAAGTGAAGGCTAGAAAGAGACTGGGAAGCGACCAGCTAGAGAGCGACAATAGTCATGAGCATGCATTAAAATTAATCAACACTGAGTGCAAGCATGAGTAGGATATAATTCACCATGAACATAAATATCGTGGAGGCTATGTTGATTTTGTTTCAACTACATGCGTGAACATGTGCCAAGTCAAGCCACTCGAATCGTTCAAAGGAGGATACCACCCTATCATACCACATCACAACCATTTTAATAGCATGTTGGCACGCAAGGTAAACCATTATAAACTCCTAGCTAATTAAGCATGGCATGAGCAACTATAATCTCTAATTGTCATTGCAAACATGTTTCATTCATAATAGGCTGAATCAGGAACGATGAACTAATCATATTTACAAAAACAAGATAGGTCGAGTTCATACCAGCTTCTCTCATCTCAATCAGTTCATCATATATCGTCATTATTGCCTTTCACTTGCACGACCGAATGGTGTGGGTAATAATAATGGTGCACGTGCATTGGACTAAGCTGGAATATGCAAGCATTCAATACAAGGGAGAAGACAAGGTAATATGGGCTCTTTGTTAAATCAACAATAATGCATATAAGAGCCACTCAACATTTTCATCATGGTCTTCTCCTCTCGACCCCCAAAGAAAAGAAAAGAAACAAAACTATTTACATGGGAAAGCTCCCAACAAGCAAAAGAAGAATGAGAAATATTTTTGGGTTTTCTTTTAATTACTATTATAGGCATGGAAAGTAAACTTGCTAAAAGCTACAACTAATTTTTTGTTTTTTCTTTTATTAAGGTTTTTCAAACACACAAAAGAAGACTTAAAAAGAAAATAAACTAGCATGGATGATACAATGAAAAAGTATGAGCACCGACAACTGGAATGAGTGTATGAATATGAATGTAATGTCGGTGAGAAATACGTACTCCCCCAAGCTTAGGCTTTTGGCCTAAGTTGTTCTATGGCCACGGCTGGCCTGGTGGATATCCAAAGTTGTAACTGGGGTCGTCCTGTGATGTAGCAGCTACTGCCTGATGAGCTACAGCCTGGAGGTGAGATGCCTACGTCCTTGTCTCGTACTTGTTCTCCTCCTCCCTGGTTATAACATATCTCCTTTTTGCCTGAAAGTCAAAGAAAGTAGGAGCAGGGAGAGCAACATGGATTGTGCGTCATCTGTCAAAGATTAGTCGGTACTGGAGGAATTGTTCATTCCTCTCAACAAACTGATGGAGAACCATGGCATTATAATCTAGGTAAGAAGGAGGTCACTCAATATCATTTCCACGTATGGGTATATCAAGATAGTTAGCTACATGACTTGCATAAATTCCACCAAACAAATCTCCACTTATACTATTGTGATGCAACCTACGTGCAACAATGGCCCCCCAAGTTATATTGTTTATCACCTAATACCGCACTCTTGAGGACACTAAGATCTGGAACGCACATGTGACAAGTCTCATCTTTCCCGTTAATGCATCTACCAATGAAGAGAGCAAAATAATGTATGGAAGGGAAATGAATGCTCCCTATGGTAGCTTGTGTGATTTCCCTAGATTCCCCCACAATAATACTAGCAAGAAAGTCTTTATATTATTTGCGAGGTTCACTAAGATTGCCCCAGTGCGGGAGTTTACAAGCAGTATCAAAATCTTCTAGGTACATGGTATATGATTTATCATAAAGATCAAATAAAACAGTGAGAGAATTGCGCGAGGATGTGAATTTAAACCTTCTCACAAATGAATCAGTTAGATAGCGGTATTGCTAGCACTTATCTGACACGAAGCTCTCAAGATCAGTGTTATGCACATACACGTCAAATTCATCCTTGATGCCTGCCTGGACCATGAACGCCTCTGACGACCATTCACAAGGCCGCACTTGAGCTTCCCTTGGAAGTTCATTGTCAGTAGAAAGAGGGGATTCAAAACCTCCAATAGTAATCGTTGGAATTTTTGCAATAGAATTGATACTGTGGACTTGAGGTTGTTTCCTCGGAAAGTGCACCATATGCTCATTACTAACATGAAAAGTGACATTGCCTTTGTTGCAATCAATAACATCCCCTGCAGTATTCAAAAAGGGTCTACCAAGAACAATAGACATACTATCGCCCTCGGGAATATCAAGAATAACAAAGTCCGTTAAAATAGTAATGTTTGCAACCACAACAGGCACATCCTCACAAATACCAACAGGTACAGCAGTTGATTTATCAGCCATTTGCAAAGATATTTCAGTAGGTGTCAACATATTCAAATCAAGTCTATGATATAAAGAGAGAGGCATAACACTAACACTAGCTCCAAGATTGTCACATCCCTAGCTAGTCACTGCTTGTCCTTGCATCAATCTTCTTGCATCATGTTTAAAATTATGAAAGTTGAATTAGGGAAAGTGGAAAGCCTCAAAAATCATTTCTAAAAATGATCAACATTAAAAAATTGCTTCAAATAAACCCAAGAAAATGTTCCTGTTCATTCCTGAAAATATTGGCAAGAGGTAAAGTTCAAACCAATATTTTTGGAATCACAGAAATATTTATCTGGGTCTTTGAATTAAGTCAATACTTATTTGAATTGGAGATATAAATTCCTATAAATACTTTTATAACTCCAATAATTCTGAAAACTTGTGAGTGGCTCTGAATATGTTGTATCAGGCCACATGATAATTTTCAGAAGCTACAAAAATGATTTGGTTTAGAAACTAAATCAAAACAGAGGAGTAAAAATAGAAAACAGTAAGAGAAATAGAAAGACAGAAACCTCACCTGGGCCTTACCTGGCCGGCCTGGCACTGTAGCAGCCCACCAGGCCCATCTGCCAGTCGTCCTCCACCTCGCGCCAGAAGGACACGAGGCGTGTGATTGCTGCACGCCGGCACGCGCCCGTGCCACCTCTTGCTTCCTGCCGCTTCCCCGTCGTTGCCATGGGCCTCCCTCGCGACGCCACGCCACCCCGACCGCTCTCTCACTCTCCCTGTGCTCCTCCTCCTCCTCTGCTCTCTCTCTCTCTCCCTCTCATGCCCGAGCACAGCCGTCGCCGCCGCTCGCTGTTTTCGTGGCCACAGCCACTGCCTCGCCTCGCCGAAGCGCTCAGAAGCTCCGCCTCGACCCCCTCTTCCTCCCCACCGAGCCACGCCCTGCCGGAAGCCCTGCAACGCTGTCCTCGACGCCATCTTCGTCCTCTGCACCGACAGCCGCCGTTGCCTGATTCGCCGCCCATAGAGCGTTCCCGGCCTCGCCCTCGCGCTCGTTGGACTCGCGGTGAGCCGCTGACCCGTTCCCCTCTTCCTCCCATGTCGTTTGGCCGCTCTAGCCGCTATTTCCGCTGGACCCGAGAGCTCACCGCCGCCCAGCCATGTCGCCGCCCTGGCAACCGCCACCTAGAGCCGCAACCGAGCGCACCACCGTGCTCAGTGAGTCCGCAGGACTCCGTAGCAACCCGCAGCTCGTCCTCCCGTGCACCAAAACGCTGTGTCCGAGCGTGCCCGTACTCCGGCCACCGCGGAAGTGCTCGCCGCCGTCAACTCCGGCCATCCCAGCTGCTGCTGCTACCACCACTAGATGCGTGAGAGCGCTAGCAATCCGTAGGAGCAAACCCTGCCTCAAACCGTGGGCTGTAGAGAGATCCCGACGATCTCCGCCGCACGAAACGATCAACGCCGGCGAAACTCCGGCGACTGATGTCGTGGCTCGTCATTAGCCACTAATGACCCAGCTAAACCACCCCTAGTGCCACTGCCATGTGGGCCCTGTGCCTGTTTAGTTTAATTTAATTTCCTGTTTAGATTAGTTCATAACCCACTGGGACCCACATGTCAGCATTGACTTTGCTAACGCGGCCGTTGACTGGTCCCACATGTCATCCACCCAAACCAGCCCTGTTACACTGACCCGTGGGTCCCAGCCGTCAGGTTTGACTCTGGGCGACCCTGTTGACCAGCTGACGTCACAGTGACGCAGTGCTGACGCAGTAACTCCTTTTTCTGGATTTATTCTTTTACAGGAAATTCCAGAAAATAGTTAAAACTTCTAAAATTCATAGTAAATCAACCGTAGCTCTAAATCAAATAAATTATATATGAAAAATGATCAAAAAATCCAATCTATCCATCCGTACTGGATTCATGCATGCTGGAACAACTTATGGCTGCTGTTTAGGCCAAATCATATAAATGGCATTTAAACCCTCACATATGGAGTTTGAATTTGAACCTAAGGTTCAAACCAACTCCATTTAACATGTTGCTAGTTGCATTAGCTCAAAACACAGCATATTGACATGTCATGATCATGCATCATATTGTGCATTGCATTGATTATGTTTCTTTCTCTGTTGCCGGTATTTGTCCCCTCTTAGTAAACGTTGCTTCGACGATGTGATCATTGACACTGATGAAGAGATATACTATCTTCGGAAGTGCCAGGCAAGCAGAACCCCCTTGCTCATTCCGATACAATCCCACTCTCTCGCTCCTGCTCTCTTTTACTGCATTAGGACAACAACGATTCATCTGTTACTTGCTGCGGTAGTTGAACCCCTTATCCTCTGCATGACCTGTCATTGCCACAGTAAATAGATGAAACCCACTAGCATGAGTAGGAGTTGTTTGAGCCCTGATGTGCCTACTCATTCATGCTTGTTTGTCATGCCTGCTATTGCATAGAATTGTGTCAGGTCTGATTCATCAGGGATGAATCGGAGGTGTGTGAACATGTCCTACTGTTGAGAGCTAAGTGTGTGAACATGATTTGGTAAAGGTATCGATGAGAGGCCATGTAGGAGTACATGGTGGGTTGTTTCATTGAAGCCTTCCTTAGGAACTGAGTTCTGTGTTTGTGATCCATGAAACAGCTACTACCACACATTGGGCCCTGAAATATGACCCCGCTCGACTTACTGACCCCTCTCGTCCTCTGTCCAGGAGTTGCAACTAGTTTCTGGTGTTTATAGGATATGTGTTGGCGGCCGTGCGTAGCGCTGACCCTAGGGGTGGGCTATGATGCGGTAGATACACCGTGGCACGGTGTACCGGGCGCCCGTTTGGTGTCTCGGGAACCCTGCACACATCATTTGGGGCTGTGAGCGAAACTCCGACCGGATCTCCTCGCGGATGGAACCCGAATAGGCTATAAACCTGGACTAGAGACTTGTGCGGTTAGTCAGGTCGTGGTCTACACCCACGTCGGCTTTTGCTTGAAGTCTGCCGAGCACATGTCGTGTGCAGACGCTAAGTGGTGGAAACATGTGTGACGAAGTACACCCCTGCAGGGTATAAAACTATTCAAATAGCCGCGTCCATGGTAAAGGACTTCTGGGTTGCCTATAACAGTTCATAGACAAGTGAAAGTGGATACTCTAAAACTCGCAAGATAAGTGTGAGTGCTATGGATGGCCTTCTCGTAGGGAGACGGGAGCGGATCCATAGTGGTGTATTGAATGGTGAATATGTGGACTCGTGTGCGCCACCTCAAAAGAGTTGCTTGCAGTCGTAGTTCAGGTTAGCCACTGAGTCAAAGCTGGCTTGCTGCAGTTAAACTCCACCCCCCCCCCTTGTTGATACCGATGCATATGTAGCTAGTTCTGATGTAAGTCTTGCTGAGTACTTCTGTACTCATGTTTGCTTAATTTATGTTTTGCAGAGAGACTTCAGTCTCGCTAGTAGTATCGCGTGGAATTCGACGTTTAGCTTGATACCTCAGCTACGATCTTGTGCCCTCGGCAGGATCTGGTAGATAGTCAGGCTTCTCAGCCTTTTTCATTTGTAGATGTCTATACTAAGACATGTTAAGCTTCCGCATGTGCTTGAACTGTATGCTATGATTGTTGGGTCATGAGACCCATGTTTGTAATATCTCGCTCCTCGGAGCCTAATGAATAAATACTTGAGTCGTAGAGTTATGTTGTGATGCCATGTTGTATTTACACATATCGAGCATATTGTGTGTATGATTGAAATGCTTGGTATGTGTGGGATCCGACAATCTAGTTGTTTATCCTTGGCAGCCTCTCTTATGGGGAAATGTAGTCTAGTGCTTCCATGAGCCATAGTAGTCCGCTACAGCCGGGTTCACAAGAGTCCTGCTAGGCCAGCACTACTGCTCAGGACACTTGACTGGCCAGGATGTGTTTCACTTCGTTCCTATGTCTGTCCCTTCGGGGAAATGTCACGCGGTGACTTCCGGAGTCCTGCCTAGCCTGCTACAGCCCGGGTTCCCCGGAGTCCTGTTAGCCCAGTGCTACAGCCCGGATTCACTCGTTGATGACCGACATGCTCGCTGTGATTCATGTATGCATGTCCCCATACGTCTGTGCCGCTTTGGGTTCACGACTAGCCATGTCGGCCCGGGTTCTCTATCATATGGATGCTAGCGACACTATCATATACGTGAGCCAAAAGGCGCAAACGGTCCCGGGCCATGGTAAGGCGACACCCGTGGGGATACCATGCGTGAGGCCGCAATGTGATATGAGGTGTTACCGGCTAGATCGATGTGACTTGGAATCGGGGTCCTGACAAAGATCACATCAAGCAGTTTTAACATAGTTTCCTTTAATGGAGCATGGTATAGTTGGCACACCTGGATCTCCTAGTTTCTTTGGTATTCCACCTTTAAAAGTATAATTAGTAAGCATGGTGAAAATTTCTGCTTCCGGTATCTTTCTTTTATTTGTGACAATATCTTTCATATACTTAGCATAAGGATTCATTTTAAGCATATCAGTCAAACGCATATGCAAAAAGTGTTGGGGAATGTAGTAATTTCAAAAAAAATCCTACGCGCACGCAAGATCATGGTGATGCATAGCAATGAGAGGGGGGAGTGTCGTCTACGTACCCTCGTAGACCGTAAGCGGAAGCGTTATGACAACGCGATTGATGTAGTCGTATGTCTTCACGATCGACCGATCCTCAGTACCGAACGTACGGCACCTCCGCGTTCAGCACACGTTCAGCTTGGTGACGTCCCGCGAACTCAAGATCCAGTAGAGCTTCCGAGAAGAGCTTTGTCAGCACGACGGCGTGGTGACGATGTTGATGAAGCTACCGAAGCAGGGCTTTGCCTAAGCACCGCTACGATATGACCGAGGTGGATTATGGTGGAGGGGGGCACCGCACATGGCTAAGAGATCAATGATCATTTTTTGTGTCTCCAAGGGGTGCCCCCCTCCCCGTATATAAAGGAGTGGAGGAGGGGGAGGGGGCCGGCCTCCTATGGCGTGCCCCATGAGGAGTCCTACTCCCACCGGGAGTAGGACTCCCCCTTTCCAAGTAGGAGTAGGAGAAGGGAAGGAAGGGAGAGAAGGAGAGAAGGAAAGGCCCCCCCCTCTGCTACGTCTTGAGCTTGCGTTGGTTTTCCCCGAAGAGGAAGGGATGATGCAGCAGAGTAGCGTAAGTATTTCCCTCAGTTTTTGAGAACCAAGGTATCAATCCAGCAGGAGGCCACGCTCAAGTCCCTCGTACCTGCACAAAGCGATAGCTACTCGCAACCAACGCGATTAGGGGTTGTCAATCCCTTCACAGTCACTTATGAGAGTGAGATCTGATAGATATAATATTTTTGGTATTTTTGGTATAAAGATGCAAAGTAAAAAGTAAAAGCAAAGTAAAAAGCAAAGTAAGATTAAAGTGATGGAGATTGATATGATGAGAATAGACCCGGGGGCCATAGGTTTCACTAGTGGCTTCTCTCAAGAGCATAAGTATTCTAAGGTGGGTGAACAAATTACTGTTGAGCAATTGACAGAAGTGAGCATAGTTATGAGAATATCTAGGCATGATCATGTATATAGGCATCACGTCCATGACAAGTAGATCGAAACAATTCTGCATCTACTACAATTACTCCACTCATCGACCGCTATCCAGCATGCATATAGAGTATTAAGTTAAAAACAGAGTAACGCCTTAAGCAAGATGACATGATGTAGAGAGATAAATTCATGCAATATGAAATAAACCCCATCTTGTTTTCCTCGATGGCAACAATACAATACGTGCCTTGCTGCCCCTTCTGTCACTGGGTAAGGACACCGCAAGATCGAACCCAAAGCTAAGCACTTCTCCCATGGCAAGAACTACCAATCTAGTTGGCCAAACCAAACGGATAATTCGAAGAGACTTGCAAAGATAACCAATCATACATAAAAGAATTCAGAGAAGATTCAAATATTATTCATAGATACACTTGATCATAAACCCACAATTCATCGATCTCAACAAACACACCGCAAAAAGAAGATTACATCGAATAGATCTCCACAAGAGAGGGGGAGAACTTTGTATTGAGATTCAAAGAGAGAGAAAAAGCCATATAGCTACTAACTATGGACCCGAAGGTCTGAGGTAAACTACTCACACTTCATCAGAGGGGCTATGATGATGTAGAAGCCCTCCGTGATGACGGCCCTCTTCCGGCGGAGCTCCGGAACAGGCCCCAAGATGGGATCTCGTGGATACAGAAAGTTGCGGCGGTGGAATTAGGTTTTTGGCTCCTGTTCTGATCGTTTGGGGGTATGTGTGTATATATAGGAGGAATAAGTACGTCGGTGGAGCACCGAGGGGCCCACGAGGCAGGGGGCATGCCCTCACCCTTGTGACCTTGTCTTTGACTCCCTGGAGTAGGGTCCAAGTCTCCTAGATCACGTTCGGTGAGAAAATCATGTTCCCGAAGATTTTATTCTGTTTGGACTCCGTTTGTTATTCTGTTTCTCCGAAACACTGAAATAGGCAAAAAAACAGCAATTCTGGGTTGGGCCTCCGGTTAATAGGTTAGTCCCAAAAATAATATAAAAGTGGAAAATAAAGCCCAATATAGTCCAAAACAGTAGATAATATAGCATGGAGCAATCAAAAATTATAGATACGTTGGAGACGTATCACCCTCCTTGTCCAATTCGGACTAGACGGGGAGGGGGGCGCGGTTGCCCTGGCCGCTCCTCCTCTTCTCCCACTAGGGCCCATTAGGCCCAATATACTCCCCGGGGGGTTCCGGTAACCCCCCGGTACTCCGGTATATGTCCGAAACCTCCCGAAACACTTCCGGTGTCCGAACATAGTCGTACAATATATCGATCTTTACGTCTCGACCATTTCAAGACTCCTCGTCATGTCCGTGATCATATCCGGGACTCTGAACTACCTTCGGTACATCAAAACACAAAAACTCATAATACCGATCGTCACAGAACTTTAAGCGTGCGGACCCTATGGGTTCGAAAACTATGTAGACATGACCGAGACACGTCTCCGGTCAATAACCTATAGCGGAACCTGGATGCTCATTTTGGTTCCTACATATTCTACAAAGATCTTTATCGGTCAAACCGCATAACAACATACGTTGTTCCCTTTGTCATCGGTATGTTACTTGCCCGAGATTCGATCATCGGTATCTCAATACCTAGTTCAATCTCATTACCGGCAAGTCTCTTTACTTGTTCCGCAACGCATCATCCTGTAAATAACTCATTAGTCACATTGCTTGCAAGGCTTATAGTGATGTGCATTACCGAGAGGGCCCAGAGATACCTCTCCGACAATCGGAGTGACAAATCCTATTCTCGATCTATGCCAACTCAACGAACACCATTGGAGACACATGCAGAGCACCTTTATAATCACCCAGTTACATTGTGACGTTTGGTAGCACACAAAGTGTTCTTCCGGTAATTGGGAGGTGCATAATCTCATAGTCATAGGAACATGTATAAGTCATGAAGAAAGCAATAGCAGTAAACTTAACGATCAAGTGCTAAGCTAATGGAATGGGTCATGTCAATCACATCATTCTCCTAATGATGTGATCCCGTTAATCAAATGACAACTCATGTCTATGGCTAGGAAACTCAACCATCTTTGATCAATGAGCTAGTCAAGTAGAGGCATACTAGTGACACTATGTTTGTCTATTATTCACACATGTATTATGTTTCCGGTTAATACAATTCTAGCATGAATAATAAACATTTATCATGATATGAGGAAATAAATAATAACTTTATTATTGCCTCTAGGGCATATTTCCTTCAGTCTCCCACTTGCATGTAACACCCATAGTGCGACTATATCTCCCACGTGTCGGGGCACGACTTACAGGCATAGCCGCATGGTAGGCTTGTTGCAAGAGGGGTAATCTTCACACATCCCATGTACTGAATAAGAAAGGGATAAAGAGTTGGCTTACAATCGCCACTTCACACAATACATAAATAATTCATACATCAACCGAATACAAATAAAGGTCCGGCTACAGAACCAAAATCAAAGAAGACAACCCCAAATGCTAGATCCCCGGTCGTCCCAACTGGGCACCAGTACTGATCAACCGGAAAAGACACATAACAACGATAAAGATCTTCATCGAGCTCCCACTTGAGCTCGGTTGCGCCACCTGCACTGGTATCATCAGCACCTGCAACTCTTTGGAAGTAACCGTGAGTCACGAGGACTCAACAATCTCACACCCACGAGATCAAGACTATTTAAGATTATGGGTAGGGTAAGGTAAAGAGATGGAGCTGCAGCAAGCACTAAGCATATATGGTGGCTAACGTACGTGAATAAGAGCGAGAAGAGAAGCAACGCAACGGTCGAGAAGCTATAAGTGATCAAGAAGTGATCCTGAAACTACTTACGTTCAAGTATAACACAAGAACCGTGTTCACTTCCCGGACACCGCCGGAAAGAGACCATCACGGCTATACATGCGGTTGATGCATTTTAATTAAGTTAAGTGTCAAGTTCTCTACAACCGGATATTAACAAATTCCCATCTGCCACATAACCGCAGGCATGGCTCTCAAAAGTTTATACCCTGCAGGGGTGTCCCAACTTAGCCCATCACAAGCTCTCACAGTCAACAAAGGATATTCCTTCTCCCGGGAAGACCCGATCAGTCTCAGAATCCCGATTACAAGACATTTCGACAATGCAAAAACAAGACAAGCAAAACCGCCCAATGTGCCGACAATCCCGATAGGAGCTGCACATATCTCGTTCTCAGGGCAACACCGGATGAGCACTCCGTACAACTAAAACCAGCCCTCAAGTTTCCCCGAGGTGGCGCTGCAAAGTACTCTAGTTCGGACCAACACTTAGAGAAGCACTGGCCCGGGAGGGTTAAAATAAAGATGACCCTCGGGTTGGCCGACCCAAGGGAAAGGTAATAGGTTGTTAGTCAAATGTAAAACCAAGGTTGGGCCTTGCTTGAGGAGTTTTATTCAAAGCGAACTATCAAGGGGTTCCCATAACACCCAACCGCGTAAGGAACGCAAAATCAAGGAACATAACACCGGTATGACGGAAACTAGAGCGGCAAGAGTGGAACAAAACACCAGGCATAAGGCCGAGCCTTCCACCCTTTACCAAGTATATAGATGCATTAATTAAATAAGACATATAGTGATATACCAACATAACCATGTTCCAACATGGAACAAACTTCAGCTTCACCTGCAACTAGCAACGCTATAAGAGGGGTTGAGAAAAGGTGGTAACATAGCCAAACTACGGTTTGCTAGGAAAGGTGGGTTAGAGGCTTGACATGGCAATATGGGAGGCATGATATAACAAGTGGTAGGTAGCATGACATAGTGATAGAACGAACAACTAGCAAGCAAAGATAGAAGTGATTTCGAGGGTATTGTCGTCTTGCACGAAATCCTACAAGGAAGAAGAACGAGTCCATGAAGAAGACAAACGGACGTAGTCGAACGGATCCTCACAAACGCGACGTTACCGGAATTAACAAGAAGAAGCAACACCGGAAAGAAGCAAGCAACATGGTAAACCAACAAGCATAAACATGGCATGATGCACAATTAAGTATTATGCATGTCCGGTTTAATTATGCATGGCATGGCAAAGTGCACAAACAACACTACAAGTTAAGTGGAGCTCAATATGCAACGAGTTGCGTATTGACGAAACACCACATTCAATCATTTAGTTCACTCTCGTTTATGTACCCAACAATATTAAATTTTATTAAACATGGCAAGGGGTGAAGCATATAAAACCTACCTATCTAGGCAAGTTTAAATGAGGCCGAGAACAACAAACAACAAGTCCGGAAAAATCCTCATGTGCATATTTTAGATTTGGTACTGTTCTGCCCTAAAGCATATTTTTATAGTTGTTAAACATGCAAAATAAAGACACCATCTTAAACTAGGCATTTTTCTACCCCATTTACATATAAAGTTTATTTAAAATGGAGCTACGGTTATTTAGTTATGAAATAAATCATTTTAACATGACATTTAAGCAAATTAATGCAACCAACATTTTAAACATGGTTGAAAGTTTCATATTATGAAATTAGACAAAATTTTAAGCATTTTTCGTATTAAGTTTGTTTAATTTCGATGAACGGTTAATTTGTTATTATATGCATGACAATAGGGGATTTTCTGCAAAACTGGTAAAACCTAGATAAATTCTAAATTCGCACAAGGGAAAAAACATCAACGGGCCAAAAACTGAAGGATCTGGGCTGGTGGGAGCTGCTCACATTGGGCCTCGACCCGGTTCGGTGGAGAGAGGGAGGCCGACAGAGGGCACACCGGGCCGGATCTGGCAAATAGGGGGCGACCCAGGCGCGTGCGGTCGACGAGGGGCGTGGCGCTGTTGCCGTTCGCTGCAGGGGAAGCAGGGCAATGCAGAGGAGCAAAGCGCCGGCGAGTGGAGGCCAGAGATGGGAACGGCGACCGAAGGAAGAGGCAGATCCGGGCGTTGGACGATGGGGCTGGGCCGGCGAAGGGGAATCCAGGCGGGGGTCGAGGTGGTGGCGGCGTCCTCCGCCTGAACTGCTGCCGCTCAATGCAGGGACGCAGGAGGCAGCTTCACACGTGGTGCTCACCGGACCCGATCGCGGTGAGGGTCGACGAGGTAGGGAACGGAGTAGCTGCGGTGGTTCTTGGTGGCGGAGAGGTTCCATGGCTCGAGGCCCTCGCTCGGGGGTTAGCTGGAGGCACGGTGAGCGAGCACTGCTCGTCATGGTCGTCGGTGCTGGTAGCAGGCAGCGGGGAAGGCTTGGACGAGCGGAACTGGCGAGGCGGTGGTGGCTCCGGGAACTTGACGACGGTGGAGCTCCGGAACGAGCGGGACGCGGGGATGGACGAGGAGGTCGGGGTCGAGGGTGGTCACCCATGGCTGCGGGGATGCTGCTGCAAAGCACAGGGAGAGAGCGAGAGAGATGAGAGGCATGAACCCGAGGAAGGAGAGAAAGGGAACCAGGGCGGCGCTCATCTGAGACGGCAACGGTGGAGGTGCTCGGGAGTCGAGGATGCGGGAGCTGCTCCTGCTGCCGGCGGCAGGGACGAGGCAGAGGAGGCCGGGGACTCCAGGCTCCTGGTGGAGCTCATCGATGGCGGCAATCGCTGGTCAGCGCGAGGGGATCGCGAGGCACGAGAGGAGGCCTCCGGGCACGCTGGTGGTCATGGGATCTCCATCTGGCGGCCACAGATGGCTAGGTGGAAGGCTGGATCGGGGCTGGAGAGGTGGCATTCGGTTGGGTGGTGGAGGAAAACGAAAAGAAGGTTGGTGGATCCCGAGGAAAGAGATGGAGAAGGATGGCAGCGGCGGAGGGACAAGACTCCTAGATTTTAGGGTTAGGTTGATTTGGTAGGTGGTGGTCTTATATATAAAGCAAGTGGATTTGTGATAGGGGCATTTGGTCCCTCCGATTTTAATCGGACGGTCCCGGATAAATAGGCTAGGGCATCCAAACAAAGAACCGAAGACATTTTAGGGATGATATGGACCCAATGGTCACGACTGAGTGGTTCGGGTTCGGGACAACTTTCGGACGCACGAGGGGTTTGACGAAAGGCCATGGAGATAAAGGGGGGTTTTCGGACCATGCGATCACCATCGGATGGCTCCGGACATGAGAAGGGGTAGGTGGGCTGCCGGTGGGGATAGTAGGTTGTGTAGAGAGGAGGTGGTCTGCGAGGAAAGAGGAATGCAGCCCGGCGGCTGTTTCCGGAGACCGAAAACGTCCGACGATTTGACCGACTATATTGTCGCTATAGTTATCCGTTGGGCATCAAAAGAAGTCTGAATGCGATGAAACTTGACAGGTGGTCTATCTACACTATAACAACACCGCACGCCAACTTTCATCCCATTCCGAGAACATTTTCCAGCCACTAATAATATTTCGGACGTGCCGCAGGCGCGTGCAAGTGTGTCTGGGCTCAGAACGGACAACGGAGAGAACTGGGGGAAAACCGGACTGATGCAAGTTTTGAAAACATGATGATGCAATGCACATGATGACATGGCAAGATGCAACATGCAAGCGAAAGACATGGCAACGACGGCGTATAACTGGCAGACACCTGGCGCAACGGTCTGGGGGCGTCACAACACTCCACCACTACAAGAGGATCTTGTCCTGAGATCTAGGATGGCACCGGGGAAAACAGAAGAGGATGGGGAAGAGGTAAAACTAAGCTGCTTCTTTGGCAAATGAGTGAAACCAAAGAACCTAGAGAGATTGAACAAATTGAAAGAAAGAATACAACGAAGATGAACAAAGTTGAAAACACCCCGGTTGGAAATGGAAAGCAATACTATAAAGTTGGCAAAATGAAAGCACTTGGATGAGACTCCGGTTAAAAGAGGAATGATAGACACAACACTCCGGTTAAAACAAGATAGAGAAGGAATAAGAATGATATAATTTGGACAGCACTCCGACTGTAAATGGAAGGAATTAGACATGAACTTGACAAGATGAGTGGATACTTGATGAAATCACAACACAATACCTCTGAAACTCTTGAAAGAATGGCACAATGGGTAAGAAAGATTTCAGACAGCACTCCGGTTGAGAAGGGAGGGAAAAGTCGACAAAATAGGAAGAACTTGAAAAGAGGGCATGACACTCCGATTGAATGGATAAGCAAAGGAAAGAACATGATCCTTGACAAAAATGGGATGATGGGTGAAGAAAGCAACATCACAATGCCTCCGGAACGAAAGAATAGAAGTTGGATCATTGGAAAGGAAAGAATTGAGAAGAAAATGACAACTTCTGCCACAAATGAATTTGAAATCATCCTTAGAAAGAAGGATTGAATGGAGTTGTTGAAAAAAATCAACCACGAAAACAATAAGCTGCTTGAGGGCTTATGGAAAGCTTCTCAAAACTATGAGGTGACATTCTGCCACTAACAAAAACAATAGATTGGATTGATATCAACAAGGAGACAAGGAACTTATTTCACCGGGAGGATAAATGAAGAACTTGGGTCCTTTATGAGCACCATAAATAGCAACAATCCCCAGGGAAAGCTTTAGGTGAAATATAACCCAAGATAATTCCAATGAAGAGATTGGTGGATTTAAAATATCTCATTGTTGACAACATGTGAATCATGAAACACAAACTCAAATTGTCAAGAATGACATAACACCACCTCAAAATATAAGATAGGAAGAACTGCACTTAGAAATGCAAGATGAAGAATGTTTGAACTCCTTAAAACAAGACATGTCTTAAACACCACGTTTATTTTAGAGTATAGCTTAGCGGAACATAACTTCGAGAGAAATCTTGAAAAACAATTGAAGAATGAAAAGAATCCTTGATGGACCACCATGTTGAGCCTTCGTGAGAACTCCGATAACAAAAGAATGATCAAGCGAAAGGAAAGTTGAAAAGAACTCCGGGAGAAGCCTTGCAATGATTAGATGGAGCTTCGTGACGAGATAATGCAGAAAACTTGTCACTCCGGAAAAGAAAAGATGAAGCATCTCGGACCGAGAATGTGATATGATGAACAACTCTGGAAAGAAGAAATTAGATCACTTGGATGAAACAATAATAAGAATTACGTTATGCGCATCCTTTACCAATTTAAATTGATGACAAGCAATGGATTTGACATACTACTTATTCTCGTAGAACGGATTAAGATAGATATAGCGCAAACTTGAGGAAGGTCTTCAACGATCCACTAGTAGGCTTGGAAAGAACGAATGAATTAATATGATAACCATGGAAGAGAACTCTTGAACGAACCACCGTAAGAATTGAAAAAGAACAAAGAAAAATAAAATAAATAAACACCGGGAAGAATTATAAAAAGAACGAAGATCCTTGAGAGAATATAAATACATGAGACCGAATAGATCGCGAGCTGATTAGAGAATACTTGAATGATGCACCGATAAGATTTGGAGAAATGTGAGCTGAAAGCTGGAATGAATACTTCTGAGATGATGGGCTCCGGGGAATCAAACTGAGAAGACCCCTGAATTGCTCCGGATGGGTGAAAAGAATTTTCACAATCGAAAACAATTATGAGAGGATGGTCTAAAGCGAGAACCACGAGTCTTGAGAGAACGGGTAAGATTTGGAGGAAAAACTCTTCTTCGGTCTTCAAATGTTGAGAATGACGATGAGAAACACCAACATGAATTGTTGAGATCCTCCAGGAAGAACATTAGAAAGGTTGAACCGACGATGAAAAGAATTTGAAAGATCTTGGAGAAAGACATTTGACTAATGACAAATCATTCTTACGTCAAACTTTGAAATGAATTTGAGAATACTTCGAAAAAGAAGAGTCAGGTAAGATCTTGGGAAAAGACCTATGGGTTAGGGCCCACTCAAAAGATACACCGCTGAACGATTTAAAAGAGAGATTGCGCCGGTTGAATTAAATGGCTTGAATGAGATTACAACCTCGAAAGAACTTGAACGAATGCAGAGAGGAAACACGAATCTTCGAGATATCTTCAGCACTCTGGAACAATGAATAGCGAGAGGTGAATGATTAAGAGGTGCACCGACATGAGAAAGCATTTGAAACAAGGAAAAGATATGGTCGACACCAAAAGCTTGACTTGAATCCACCGGAGAAGAAAGAACAAAGAATAATAAACTTGAAGCTCCGTTAGTATCTTCCTGAGAATCACCGGATAAGTACATTCACGGAAAATAATGGAGAGACTTCACATCCATAAGATGGATACTTGATTTGAATATATCTGTGTCCTTGAAAAAAAGGTGGGAGGGCGGGAAAACAAAGGAAACTTGGGGACGGATGAAACAAACATCGTTGAGAAAACTTAGAGTTGATCTTGCGGATGTTGAAAATGATCGGATCCACTAGAAGAGAAGCACGTCAGTTGGAAAAGAATTGGCATGACAATCTCGAGAAGCAAGAAGGATTAGCATCCACATAGAAATATGAGGACACTTCTTAAGGAAGGTATGGAATCAACACTTGACTTCTAAGCAACTCGAATACCACAACTGAAAACAAAACAAAGGATTGGCTTGCGGAATAAGCCGGAACAAACATATGATAGACCCCATATCGTATCATGTGTCCGTTGGAAAGATTATTCTAGGAGCTACTTGAATTCCCACTTATAAACTCCCGAAACTTTCTAGTTATGCAATCAGGTGTTGGGGATATAGGGGAAGCATAATATCTCACCCAAACTAACAATACCTACATCTAGCTATATCCATCCTTCAACACATAACCAAGAAACCTTCGGAAATCATGTACCTCAACCTTCGAAAAGCATCCGTTATACGAGTTATGGCAATACTCCCGAACTCCTGCCCCAGTACTGGGTGGCGTCGAGGTTATCTCACCAAAAATTGCATAAGAGATTTTCGATGTCGGCGAACTCAGGTATTCCAGAACTGCAACGATAAAATTGTGACGACAACACCCGGAGCTCAACTCCCCGGGACACTGCCACAACCCCTAAATGTCAGGAGGCACTGATACGTCTCCAACGTATCTATAATTTATGAAGTATTCATGCTATTATATTATCTGTTTTGGATGTTTGTGGGCTTTATTATGCACTTCTATATTATTTTTGGGACTAACCTATTAACCTAGAGCCTAGTGCCAGTTTACGTTTTTTCCTTGTTTTTAAGTATTGTAGAAAAGGAAAATCAAACAGAGTCCAATTGACCTGAAACTTCATGGAACTTATTTTTGGACTAGAAGAAGCCCACGGAGTATCGGAGATGGACCAGAAGAGTCCCGGGATGCCCACGAGGGTGGGGGCGCGCCCCCTGCCTCGTGGACAGCCCGGAGATCCACCGATGTACTTCTTCCTCCTATATATACCCATATACCCTAAAAACTTTGGGGAGCAGAATAGATCGGGAGTTCCGTCGCCAGAAGCCTCCGTAGCCACCAAAAACCAATCTAGACCCGTTCCGGCAACCTACCAGAGGGGGAACCCCTCACCAATGGCCATCTTCATCATCCCGGTGCTCTCCATGACGAGGAGGGAGTAGTTCTCCCTCGAAGCTGAGGGTATGTACCAGTAGCTATGTGTTTGATCTCTCTTTCTCTCTCTCGTGTTCTTGAGGTGGTACGATCTTGATGTATCGCGAGCTTTGCTATCATAGTTGGATCTTATGATGTTTCTCCCCCTCTACTCTCTTGTAACGGATTGAGTTTTCCCTTTGAAGTTATCTTATCGGATTGAGTCTTTAAGGATTTGAGAACACTTGATGTCTGTCTTGCACATGCTTATCTGTGGTGACAATGGGATATCACGTGATCCACTTGATGTATGTCTTGGTGATCAACTTGCGGGTTCCGCCCATGAACCTATGCATAGGGGTTGGCACATGTTTTTGTCTTGACTCTCCGGTAGAAACTTTGGGGCACTCTTTGAAGTACTTTGTGTTGGTTTGAAACTTTGAATAGATGAATCTGAGATTGTGTGATGCATATCGTATAATCATACCCACGGATACTTGAGGTGACATTGGAGTATCTAGGTGACATTAAGGTTTTGGTCGATTTGTGTCTTAAGGTGTTATTCTAGTGCGAACTCTATGATATATTGAACGGAAAGAATAGCTTCATGTTATTTTACTACGGACTCTTGAATAGATCGATCAGAAAGGATAACTTTGAGGTGGTTTCGTACCCTACCATAATCTCTTCGTTTGTTCTCCGCTATTAGTGACTTTGGAGTGACTCTTTGTTGCATGTTGAGGGATAGTTATATGATCCAATTATGTTATTATTGTTGAGAGGACTTGCACTAGTGAAAGTATGAACCCTAGGCCTTGTTTCAACGCATTACAATACCGTTTACGCTCACTTTTATCATTAGTTACCTTGCTGTTTTTATATTTTCAGATTACAAAAACCATTATCTACTATCCATATTGCACTTGTATCACCATCTCTTCGCCGAACTAGTGCACCTATACAATTTACCATTGTATTGGATGTGTTGGGGACACAAGAGAATCTTTGTTATTTGGTTGCAGGGTTGCTTGAGAGAGACCATCTTCATCCTACGCCTCCTACGGATTGATAAACCTTAGGTCATCCACTTGAGGGAAATTTGCTACTGTCCTACAAACCTCTGCACTTGGAGGCCCAACAACGTCTACAAGAAGAAGGTTGTCTAGTAGAAATCAGGCACCAAGAACAATGTTCTCGTCACAAGACTATCAGAACGATTCCAAGATACCCGCGTGATCCTAAATTTTTTTTAGTGAAATTTGAGGAGAGGAGAGTCAAAACTTCTACGTTAGGAGGCCTCACCAGAGCGACGAAGGGACTGAGGAGTAAAAAGAATCCTACTCTCCAATATATATAATCCAAAGACTCAAAACATTTTGTTCTAGACTCGACAACGTCAGCGATTCGATCAAGCAAGGGGCTCCTAAGTCGGGGATGGCTCTGATTACCAACTTGTAACACCCACAATACGACTATATCTCCCACGTGTCGGGGCAAGATTTAGAGGCATAGCCGCAGGGTAGGCTTGTCGCAAGAGGGGTAATCTTCACACATCCCATGTACTGAATAAGAAAGGGATAAAGAGTTGGCTTACAATCGCCACTTCACACAATACATAAATAATTCATACATCAATCAAATACAAACAAAGGTCCGGCTATGGAACCAAAATAAAAGAAGACAACCCCAAATGCTAGATCCCCGATCGTCCCAACTGGGCACCACTACTGATCAACCGGAAAAGACACGTAACAACGATCAAGATCTTCATCGAGCTCCCACTTGAGCTCGGTTGCGCCACCTGCACTGGTATCATCGGCACCTGCAACTGTTTGGAAGTAACCGTGAGTCACGAGGACTCAGCAATCTCACACCCGCGAGATCAAGACTATTTAAGCTTATGGGTAGGGTAAGGTAAAGAGATGGAGCTGCGAAGCATATATGGTGGCTAACATATGCAAATAAGAGCGAGAAGAGAAGCAACGCAACGGTCGAGAAGCTATAAGTGATCAAGAAGTAATCCTGAAACTACTTACGTTCAAGCATAACACAAGAACCGTGTTCACTTCCCGGACTCTGCCGGAAAGAGACCATCACGGCTACACACGCGGTTGATGCATTTTAATTAAGTTAAGTGTCAAGTTCTCTACAATCAGATATTAAAAAATTCCCATCTGCCACATAACCGCGGGCACGGCTCTCAAAAGTTTATACCCTGCAGGGGTGTCCCAACTTAGCCCATCACAAGCTCTCACGGTCAATGAAGGATATTCCTTCTCCCGGGAAGACCCGATGAGTCTCGGAATCCCGGTTACAAGACATTTCGACAATGCTAAAACAAGATTAGCAAGACCGCCCGATGTGCCGACAATCCCGATAGGAGCTGCACATATCTTGTTCTCAGGGCAACACCGGATGAGCACTCCGTACAACTAAAACCAGCCCTCAAGTTTCCCCGAGGTGGCACTGCAAAGGACTCTAGTTCGAACCAACACTTAGAGAAGCACTCGCCCGGGGGGTTAAAATAAAGATGACCCTCGGGTTGGCCAACCCAAGGGAAAGGTAGTAGGTTGGTAGGAAAATGTAAAACCAAGGTTGGGCCTTGCTGGAGGAGTTTTATTCAAAGCGAACTGTCAAGGGGTTCCCATAACACCCAACCGCGTAAGGAACGCAAAATCAAGGAACATAACACCGGTATGATGGAAACTAGGGCGGAAACAGTGGAACAAAACACCAGGCATAAGGCCGAGCCTTCCATCCTTTACCAAGTATATAGATGCATTAATTAAATAAGAGATATAGTGACATACCAACATAACCATTTCCAACAAGGAACAAACTTCAGCTTCACCTGCAACTAGCAACGCTATAAGAGGGGCTGAGAAAAAGTGGTAACATAGCCAAACAATGGTTTGCTAAGAAAGGTGGGTTAGAGGCTTGACATGGCAATATGGGAGGCATGATATAATAAGTGGTAGGTAGCACGACATAGCGATAGAACGAACAACTAGCAAGCAAAGATAGAAGTGATTTTGAGGGTATGGTCATCTCGCATGAAATCCCGCAAGGAAGAAGAACGAGTCCATGAAGAAGACAAATGGACGTAGTCGAACGGATCCTCACAAACGCGACGTTACCGGAACTAACAAGAAGATGCAACACCGGAAAGAAGCAAGCAACATGGTAAACCAACAAGCATAAACATGGCATTATGCACAATCAAGTATGATGCATGTCCGGTTTAATTATGCATGGCATGGCAAAGTGCACAAACAACACTACAAGTTAAGTGGAGCTCAATATGCAATGAGTTGCGTATTGAAGAAACACCACATTCAATCATTTAGTTCACTCTCGTTTATGTACCCAACAATATTACATGTTATTAAACATGGCAAGGGGTGAAGCATATGAAAACTACCTATCTAGGCAAGTTTAAATAAGGCCAGGAACAACAAACAACAAGTCCGGAAAAATCCTCATGTGCATATTTTAGATTTGGTACTGTTCTGCCCTAAAGCATATTTTATAGTTGTTAAACATGCAAAGTAAAGCCACCATGTTAAGCTAGGCATTTTTCTACCCCATTTACATATCAAGTTTATTTAAAATGGAGCTACGGTTATTTAGTTATGAAATAAATCATTTTAACATGGCATTTAAGAAAATTAATGCAAACAACATTTTAAACATGGTTGAAAGTTGCATATTATGAAATTTGACAAAATTTTAAGCATTTTTTATATTAAGTTTGTTTAATTTCGATGCACGATTAATTAGTTATTATATGCATGACAACTAGGGGATTTTGTGCAAAACTGGTAAAACCTGGATAAATGCTAAACTTGCAGAAGGAAAAAACATCAACGGGCCGAAAATTGAAGGATCTGGGCTGCTGGGAGCTGCTCAAATTGGGCCTCGGCCCGGTTAGGTGGATAGGGGGAGGCTGACAGAGGGCACGCTGGGCCGGATCTGGCAAATGGGGGGCGACCCAGGCGCGTGCGGTCGACGAGGGGCGTGGCGTTGTTGCCGTTCGCAGCAGGGGAAGCAGGGCGATGCAGAGGAGCAAAGCGCCGGTGAGTGGAGGCCAGAGATGGGAACGGCGACCGGAGGAAGAGGTGGATCCGGGGGCTGGACGACGCGGCTGGGCCGACGGAGGGGAATCCAGGTGGGGGTCGAGGTAGAGGCGGTGCCCTCCGCCTAAACTGCTGCCGCTCGATGCAGGGACGTAGGAGGCGGCTTCAGACGTGGTGCTCACCGGACCCGATCGCGGTGAGGGTCGACGAGGTAGGGAACGGAGTAGCTGCGGTGGTTCTTGGCGGCGGAGAGGTTCCATGGCTCGAGGCCCTCGCTCGGGGGTTAGCTGGAGGCACGGCGAGCGAGCACTGCTCGTCATGGTCGTCGGCACTGGCAGCAGGCAGCGGGGAAGGCTCGGATGAGCGGAACTGGCGAGGCGGCGGTGGCTCCGGGAACTTGACGGTGGTGGAGCTCCAGAACGAGCGGGATGCGGGGATGGACGAGGAGGTCGGGTCGAGGGTGGTCACCCATGGCGCTCCATGGCTGCGGGGATGCTGCTGCAACGCACAAAGAGAGAGAGAGAGATGAGAGGTGCGAACCCAAGGAAGGAGAGAAAGGGAACCAGGGTGGCGCTCATCTGAGACGGCGGCGATGGAGGTGATCGGGAGTCGGGGATGCGGGAGTTGCTCCTACTGTCGGCGACAGGGACGAGGCAGAGGAGGCGGGGGACTCCAGGCTCCTGGTGGAGCTCGTCGGCGACAGCAATCGCTGGTCAGTGAGAGGGGATCGTAAAGCACGAGAGGAGGCCTCCGGGCGCGCTGGTGGTCGTCGGATCTCCATCTAGCGGCCACAGATGGATAGGTGGAAGGCTGGATCGGGGCTGGAGAGGTGGCATCCGGTTGGGTGGTGGAGGAAAATGAAAAGAAGGCTAGTGGATCCCGAGGAAAGAGATGGAAAAGGATGGTGGCGGCGGAGGGACAAGACTCCTAGATTTTAGGGTTAGGTTGATTTGGTAGGTGGTGGTCTTATATATAAAGCAAGTGGATTTGTGATAGGGGCATTTGGTCCCTCCGATTTTAGTCGGACGGTCCTGGATAAATAGGCTAGGGCGTCCAAACAAAGAACCGAAGACATTTTAGGGATGTTTGGGGATGATCCGGAACCAATGGTCACGACTGAGCGGTTCGGGTTCGGGACAGCTTTTGGACGCGCGAGGGGTTTGACGAAAGGCCATGGAGATAAAGGGGGGTTTTCGGACCATGCGATCACCATTGGACGGCTCCGGACGTGAGAAGGGGTAGGTGGGCTGCCCGTGGGGATAGTAGGCTGTGTAGAGAGGAGGTGGTCTGTGAGGAAAGAGGAATGCAGCCCGGCGGCTGTTTCCGGAGACCGAAAACGTCCGACGATTTGACCGACTATATTGTCGCTATAGTTATCCGTTGGGGCATCAAACGAACTCTGAATGCGATGAAACTTGACAGGCAGTCTATCTACACTATAACAACACCGCACGCCAACTTTCATCGCATTCCGAGAACATTTTCCGTCCACTTATAAAATAATATTTCGGACGTGTCGCGGGCGCGTGCAAGTGTGTCTGGTCTCAGAACGGACAACGGAGAGAACTAGGGGAAAACCGGACTAATGCAAGTTTTGAAAACATGATGATGCAATGCACATGATGACATGGCCAGATGCAACATGCAAGCAAAAGACATGGCAACAAAGGCGCGTAACTCGAAGACACCTGGCGCAACAGTCTCGGGGCGTCACATTGCACTAGAGTCAATAATCTAGATTACACAGTAATGATTCTAACACCCATGGAGTCTTGGTGTTGATCATGTGTTGCTCGTGGAAGAGGCTTAGTCAACGGGTCTGCAATACTCAGATCCGTGTGTATCTTGCAAATCTCTATGTCTCCCACCTGGACTTGATCCCGGATGGAACTGAAGCGTCTCTGGATGTGCTTGGTTCTCTTGTGACATCTGGATTCCTTTGCCAAGGCAATTGCACCAATATTGTCACAAAAGATTTTCATTGGACCCGATGCACTAGGTATGACACCTAGATCGGATATGAACTCCTTCATCCAGACTCCTTCATTTGCTGCTTCTGAAGCAGCTATGTACTCCGCTTCACATGCAGAACCCGCCACGACTCTTTGTTTAGAACTGCTCCAACTTACAGCTCCACTGTTCAATATAAACACGCATCTGGTTTGCGATTTAGAATCGTCCGGATCAATGTCAAAGCTTGCATCGACGTAACCATTTACGACTAGCTCTTTGTCACCTCCATAAACGAGAAACATATCCTTAGTCCTTTTCAGGTATTTCAAGATGTTCTTGACCGCTGTCCAGTGATCCACTCCTGGATTACTTTGGTTCCTCCCTGCTAAACTAATAGCAAGGCACCACATCAGGTCTGGTACACAGCATTGCATACATGATAGAGCCTATGGCTGAATCATAGGGAACACTTTTCATTTTCTCTCTATCTTCTGCAGTGGTCGGGCATTGAGTCTTACTCAACTTCACACCTTGTAACACAGGCAAGAACCCTTTCTTAGCTTGATCCATTTTGAACTTCTTCAAAACTTTATCAAGGTATGTGCTTTGTGAAAGTCCAATTAAGTGTCTTGATCTATCTCTATAGATCTTGATGCCCAATATATAAGCAGCTTCACCGAGGTCTTTCATTGAAAAACTTGTATTCAAGTATCCTTTTATGCTATCCAGAAATTCTATATCATTTCCAGTCAACATATGTCATCCACATATAATATTAGAAATGCTACAGAGCTCCCACTCACTTTCTTGTAAATACAGGCTTCTTCAAAAGTCTGTATAAAACCATATGCTTTGATCACACTATCAAAATGTTTATTCCAACTCCGAGAGGCTTGCACCAGTCCATAAATGGATCGCTGGAGCTTGCACACTTTGTTAGCACCCTTTGGATCGACAAAACCTTTTGGTTGCATCATATACAACTCTTCTTCCACAAATCCATTCAGGAATGTAGTTTTGACATCCATTTGCTAAATTTCATAATTATAAAATGCGGTAATTGCTAACATGATTCAGACAGACTTAAGCATCGCTACGGGTGAGAAAGTCTCATCGTAGTCAACCCCTTGAACTTGTCGAAAACCTTTCGCAATAAGTCGATCTTTGTAGATAGTAACATTACCATCAGCGTCAGTCTTCTTCTTGAAGATCCATTTATTCTCGATGGCTTGCCAATCATTGGGCAAGTCAACCAAATTCCACACTTTGTTCTCATACATGGATCCCATCTCATATTTCATGGCCTCAAGCCATTTTGCGGAATATGGGCTCACCATCGCTTCTTCATAGTTCGTAGGTTCATCATGATCAAGTAACATGACTTCCAGAATAGGATTACCATACCACTCTGGTGCAGATCTTACTCTGGTTGACCTACGAGGTTCAGTGGTAACTTGATCTGAAGTTTCATGATCATCATTATTAGCTTCTTCACTAATTGATGTAGGTGTCATAGGAACCGGTTTCTGTGATGAACTACTTTCCAATAAGGGAGCATGTACAGTTACCTCATCAAGTTCTACTTTCCTACCACTCACTTCTTTCGAGAGAAACTCCTTCTCTAGAAAGGATCCATTCTTAGCAACAAATGTCTTGCCTTCGGATCTGTGATAGAAGGTGTACCCAATAGTTTCCTTTGGGTATCCAATGAAGACACATTTCTCCGATTTGGGTTCGAGCTTATCAGGTTGAAGTTTTTTCACATAAGCATCGCAACCCCAAACTTTAAGAAATGACAACTTTGGTTTCTTGCCAAACCACAGTTCATAAGGCGTCGTCTCAAAGGATTTCGATGGTGCCCTATTTAACGTGAATGCAGCCGTCTCTAAAGCATAACCCCAAAATGATAGTGCCAAATCAGTAAGAGACATCATAGATCGCACCATATCTAGTAAACTACGATTACGACGTTTGGACACACCATTACGCTATGGTGTTTCGGGTGGCGTGAGTTGCGAAAATATTCCGCATTGTTTCAAATGTAGACCAAACTCGTAACTCAAATATTCTCCTCCACCATCAGATCGTAGAAACTTTATTTTCTTGTTATGATGATTTTCCACTTCACTCTGAAATTCTTTGAACTTTTCAAATGTTTCAGACTTATGTTTCATTAAGTAGATATACCCATATCTGCTCAAATCATCAGTGAAGGTGAGAAAATAACGATACCCGCCGCAAGCCTCAATATTCATTGGACCACATACATCAGTATGTATGATTTCCAATAAATCTGTTGCTTGTTCCATTGTTCCGGAGAACGTCATTTTAGTCATCTTGCCCATGAGGCATGGTTCGCAAGTACCAAGTGATTCATAATCAAGTGATTCCAGAAGTCCATCATTATGGAGTTTCTTCATGCACTTTAGACCAATATGACCCAAACAGCAGTGCCACAAATAAGTTGCACTATCATTATCAACTCTGTATCTTTTGGCTTCAACATTATGAATACGTGTATTACTACTATCGAGATTCAACACTAATAGACCACTCTTCAAGGGTGCATGACCATAAAAGATATTACTCATATAAATAGAACAACCATTATTCTCAGATTTAAATGAATAACCGTCTCGCATAAAATAAGATCTAGATATAATGTTCATGCTTAATACTGGCACCAAATAACAATTATTTAGGTCTAAAATTAATCCCGAAGGTAGATGTAGAGGTAGCATGCCGACGGCGATCATATCGACTTTGGAACCATTTCCCACACGCATTGTCACCTCGCCCTTTAGCTAATCTTCGCTCAATCTGTAGTCCCTGTTTCGAGTTGCAAATATTATCAACAGAACCAGTATCAAATACCCAGGCTCTAGTAAGCTACACATCAATAACATATATATCACATATACCTTTCTTCACCTTGCCATCCTTCTTATCCGCCAAATACTTGGGGCAGCTCCGCTTCCAGTGACCAGTCTGTTTGCAGTACAAGCACTCAGTCTCAGGCTTAGGTCCAGACTTGGGTTTCTTCTCCTGAGTAGCAACTAGTTTGCTGTTCTTTTTGAAATTCCCTTCTTCTTCCCTTTACCCTTTTTCTTCAAACTGGTGATCTTGTTGACCATCAACACTTGATGCTCCTTCTTGATTTCTACCTCCGCAGCTTTTAGCATTGTGAAGAGCTCAGGAATCGTCTTATCCATCCGTTGCATATTATAGTTCATCACGAAGCTCTTGTAGCTTGGTGGCAGTGATTGAAGAACTCTGTCAATGACACTATCAACAGGAATATTAACTCCCAGTTGAGTCAAGTGGTTATGGTACCCAGACATTTTGAGTATATGTTCACTGACAGAACTATTCTCCTCCATCTTGCAGCTATAGAACTTGTTGGAGACTTCATATCTCTCAACTCAGGCATTTGCTTGAAATATTAACTTCAACTCCTGGAACATCTCATATGCTCCATGACGTTCAAAACATCGTTGAAGTCCCGGTTCTAAGCCGTAAAGCATGGCACACTGAACTATCGAGTAGTCATCAGCTTTGCTTTGCCAGACGTTCTTAACATCATAAGTAGCATCTGCAGCAGGCCTGGCACCCAATGGTGCTTCCAAGACATAATTCTTCTGTGTAGCAATGAGGATAATCCTCAAGTTACGGACCTAGTCCATGTAATTGCTACCATCATCTTTCAACTTTGCTTTCTCAAGGAACGCATTAAAATTCAACGGAACAATGGCACTAAGTTCATGATAAATTTAAGTTCAATTAATCATATTACTTAAGAACTCCCACTTAGATAGATATCCCTCTAATCATCTAAGTGATCACGTGATCAAAATCAACTAAACCATAACCGATTGTCACGTGAAATGGAGTAGTTTTCAATGGTGAATATCACTATGTTGATCATATCTACTATATGATTCATGCTCGAACTTTTGGTCTTAGTGTTCCGAGGCCATATCTGTATATGCTAGGCTCGTCAAGTTTAACCCGAGTATTCTGCATGTGCAAAACTGGCTTGCACCCGTTGTATAAGAACGTTGAGGTTATCACAACCGATCATCACGTGGTGTCTCGGCACGACAAACTTTTGCAACGGTGCATACTCAGGGAGAACACTTGTACCTTGAATTTTTATAGTGAGAGATCATCTTATAATGCTATCGTCAATCAAAGCAGAATAAGATGCATAAAGGATAAACATCACATGTAATCAATATAAGTGATATGATAAGGTCATCATCATCGTGTGCCTTTGATCTCCATCTCCAAAGCACCATCATGATCACCATCGTCACCGGTGCGACACCTTGATCTCCATCGTAGCATCGTTGTTGTCTCGCCAACTATTGCTTCTACGACTATCGCTACCGCTTAGTGATAAAGTAAAGCAATTACATGGCGATTGCATTTCATACAATAAAGCGACAACCATATGGCTCCTGCCAGTTGCCGATAACTCCGTTACAAAACATGATAATCTCATAAAATAAAATATAGCATCATGCCTTGACCATATCACATCACAACATGCCCTGCAAAAACAAGTTAGACGTCCTCTACTTTGTTGTTGCAAGTTTTATGTGGCTGCTACGGGCTGAGCAAGAACCGTTCTTACCTACGCATCAAAACCACAACGATAGTTCGTCAAGTTAGTGTTGTTTTAACCTTCAACAAGGACCGGGCGTAGTCACACTCGGTTCAACTAAAGTTGGAGAAACTGACACCCGCCAGCCACCTGTGTGCAAAGCACGTCGGTAGAACCAGTCTCGCGTAAGCGTACGCGTAATGTCGGTCCGGGCCGCTTCATCCAACAATACCGCCGAACCAAAGTATGACATGCTGGTAAGCAGTATGACTTGTATCACCTACAACTCACTTGTGTTCTACTCAAGCTTATAATAAACCTGGCTCGGATGCCACTGTTGGGGAACGTAGTAGTTTCAAAAAAAATCCTACGCGCACGCAAGATCATGGTGATGCATAGCAACGAGAGGGGAGAGTGTCGTCTACGTACCCTCGTAGACCATAAGCGGAAGCGTTATGACAACGCGGTTGATGTAGTCGTATGTCTTCACGATCGACCGATCCTCAATACCGAATGTACGGCACCTCCGCGTTTAGCACACGTTCAGCTCAGTGACGTCCCGCGAACTCACAATCCAGTAGATCTTCCGGGAAGATCTTCGTCAGCATGATGGCGTGGTGATAGTGTTGATGAAGCTACCGACGCAGGGCTTCGCCTAAGCACCGCTACGATATGACCGAGGTGGATTATGGTGGAGGGGGGCACCGCACACGGCTAAGAGATCAATGATCAATTGTTGTGTCTCCAAGGGGTGCCCCCTCCCCGTATATAAAGGAGTGGAGGAGGGGGAGGGGGCCGGCCTCCTATGGCGCGCCCCATGAGGAGTCCTGCTCCAACCGGGAGGAGGACTCCCCCTTTCCAAGTAGGAGTAGGAGAAGGGAAGGAAGGGAGAGAAGAAAAGGGGGGCGCCGCCCCCCCCCCTCCTTGTCCAATTCGGACTAAAGGGGGAGGGGGCGCGCGGCTGCCCTGGTCGCCCCTCCTCTTCCCCCACTAGGGCCCATTAGGCTCAATATACTCCCCGGGGGGTTCCAGTAACCCCCCGGTACTCCGGTATATGTCTGAAACCTCCTGAAACACTTCCGGTGTCCGAACATAGTCGTCCAATATATCATTATTTACGTCTAGACCATTTCGAGACTCCTCTTCATGTCCATGATCATATCTGGGACTCCGAACTACCTTCGGTACATCAAAACACAAAAACTCATAATACCGATCGTCACAGAACTTTAAGCGTGCGGACCCTACGGGTTCGAGAACTATGTAGACATGACCGAGACACGTCTTCGGTCAATAACCAATAGCGGAACCTGGATACTCATATTGGTTCCTACATATTCTACAAAGATCTTTATCAGTCAAACTGCATAACAACATATGTTGTTCCCTTTGTCATTGGTATGTTACTTGCCCGAGATTCGATCATCGGTATCTCAATACCTAGTTCAATCTCGTTACCGGCAAGTCTCTTTACTCGTTCCGCAATGCATCATCCCGTAAATAACTCATTAGTCACATTGCTTGCAAGGCTTATAGTGATGTGCATTACCGAGAGGACCCAGAGATACCTCTCCGACAATCGGAGTGACAAATCTTATTCTCGATCTATGCCAACTCAATGAACACCATTGGAGACACACGTAGAGCACCTTTATAATCACCCAGTTACATTGTGACGTTTGGTAGCACACAAAGTGATCTTCCGGTAATTGGGAGGTGCATAATCTCATAGTCATAGGAACATGTATAAGTCATGAAGAAAGCAATAGAAGTAAACTTAACGATCAAGTGCTAAGCTAATGGAATGGGTCATGTCAATCACATCATTCTCCTAATGATGTGATCCTGTTAATCAAATGACAACTCATGTCTATGGCTAGGAAACTCAACCATCTTTGATCAATGAGCTAGTCAAGTAGAGGCATACTAGTGACACTATGTTTGTCTATGTATTCACACATGTATTATGTTTCCGGTTAATACAATTCTAGCATGAATAATAAACATTTATCATGATATGAGGAAATAAATAATAACTTTATTATTGCCTTTAGGGCATATTTCCTTCAAAAAGATAGGTCTAATCATTTTAGCAATGCGCTCAAAATCCTCATCATCCTTTTTCTTGGATGGTTTAGGAGGAAAAGGCATGGGTTTCTGAACCCATGGTTCTCTTTCTTTACCATGCTTCCTAGCAACGAAGTCTCTCTTATCATAACATTGATTCTTTGATTATGGGTTATCAGGATCAACAGCGGGTTCAATCTCTACACCATTGTTGCTAGGTTGAGCATCAACATGAACATCATCATTAACATTATCACTAGGTTCATGTCCATTACCAGATTGTGTTTCAGCATCAGAAATAGAAATATCATTGGGGTTCTCAGGTGTGTCAACAACAGGTTCACCAGAAGCATGTAAAGTCCTATCATTTTTCTTTTTCTTCTTCTTAGAAGAACTAGGTGCATCAACATTAGTTCTTTGAGAATCTTGCTCCATTCTCTTAGGGTGACCCTCAGGATACAAAGGTTCCTGAGTCATTTTACCCCCTCTAGTCACAACTCTAACAGCATTTTCATTTTTCTTATTTAATTCATTGAGCAAATCATTCTGAGCTTTAAGCACTTGTTCTACTTTAGTGGTAACCATAGAAGCATGTTTACTAATAAGTTTAAGTTCACCTTTAACTCTAGACATATGATCACTCAAGTGTTCAATCATATAAGCATTATGTTTCAATTGTTTACCAACATAAGCATTGAAGTTTTCTTTTTTAACAATAAAATTATCAAACTCATCCAAGCATTGGCTAGCAAATTTAGTAGATGGGATTTCACCCTTATCAAATCTATAGAGAGAATTTACCTTTACTACCTGTGTCGGGTTATCAAGACCATGTATTTCTTCAATAGGTGGTAAATTCTTAACATCTTTAGCTTTAATACCCTTTTCTTTCATAGATTTCTTTACCTCTTGCATATCTTCAGGACTGAGAAATAGAATACCCCTTTTCTTCGGAGTTGGCTTAGGAGTTGGTTCAGGAAGTGTCCAATCATTTTCATTACTCAACATATTATTCAATAGCAATTCAGCTTGATCAACAGTTCTTCCCTGAAAACACAACCAACACAACTATCCATGTGGTCTCTGGAAGCATCGGTTAGTCCATTATAAAAGATATCAAGTATTTCATTTTTCTTGAGAGGATGATCAGGCAAAGCATTAAGTAACTGGAGAAGCCTTCCCCAAGCTTGTGGGAGACTCTCTTCTTCAATTTGCACAAAATTATATATTTCCCTTAAGGCAGCTTGTTTCTTATGAGCGGGGAAATGTTTAGCAGAGAAGTAATAAATCATGTCCTGGGGACTACGCACACAACCAGGATCAAGAGAATTAAACCATGTTTTAGCATCACCCTTCAATGAGAACGGAAACAACTTAAGGATAAAGTAATAGCGAGTTTTCTCATCATTAGTGAACAGGGTAGCTATATCATTTAGTTTAGTAAAATGTCCCACAACAGTTTCAGATTCATAGCCATAAAAAGGATCAGATTCAACCAAAGTAATTAACTTAGGATCGACAGAGATACAGATAGGTGAAGTAGAAAAAGCAGGGTCATGCTAGCATTCAAAATTTTTATTTCAACTTAGCTAAAAGTTTCTTAAGATCATATCTATCATTGCAAGATAAAAAGTCTCTAGCAGTTTCTTCATCCATAACATAACCCTCAGGCACAACAGGCAATTCATATCTAGGGGAAGAATCTTCATCATCACTTTCATCAATATTATCAGTTTCAATAATTTCATTCTCTCTAACCCTAGCAAGTTGTTCATCAAGAAATTCACCTAGTGGCATAGTGTTATCAAGCATAGAAGTAGCTACATCATAAGCATCATGCATAGCAGAAGTGGCATCATCGATAATATGCGACATATCAGAATAAATAGCAGGAGTAGGTGTCGCAAGTTTACACAAAACAGAAGGTGAATCAAGTGCAGAGCTAGATGGCAGTTCCTTACCTCCCCTCGTAGTTGAGGGGAAAATCTTGGTTCTTTCATCTTTCAAGTTCTTCATAGTGATCAACAGATATAAATCCCAAGTGACTCAAAGAATAGAGCTATGTTCCCGGCAACGGCGCCAGAAAATAGTCTTGATAACCCACAAGTATAAGGGATTGCAACAGTTTTCGAGGGTAAAGTATTCAACCCAAATTTATTGATTCGACACAAGGGGAGCCAAAGAATATTCTCAGGTATTAACAGTTGAGTTGTCAATTCAACCGCACCTGAAAGATTTAATATCTGCAGCAAAGTATTTAGTAGCAAAGTAATATGGAAGTAACGGTAATAGTTGCAAAAGTAATAGTATTGGTTTTGTAGTGATTGTAACAGTAGCAACGGAAAAGTAACTAAGCAAAGATCAATATGTGAAAAGCTCGTAGGCATTGGATCAGTGATGGATAATTATGTCGGATGCGATTCCTCATGCAACAGTTATAACATAGGGCGACATAGAACTAGCTCCAGTTCATCAATGTAATGTAGGCATGTATTCCGAATATAGTCATACGTGCTTATGGAAAATAACTTGCATGACATCTTTTGTCGTACCCTCCCATGGCAGCGGGGTCCTATTGGAAACTAAGGGATATTAAGGCCTCCTTTTAATAGAGTACTGGAACAAAGCATTAACACTTAGTGAATACATGAACTCCTCAAACTATAGTCATCACTGGGAGTGCTCCCGATTATTGTCACTTCAGGGTTACCGGATCATAACACATAGTAGGTGACTATTAACTTGCAAAATAGGATCAAGAACTCACATATATTCATGGAAACATAAATAGGTTCAGATCTGAAATCATGGCACTCGGGCCCTAGTGACAAGCATTAAGCATAACAAAGTCATAGCAACATCAATCTCAGAACATGATGGATACTAGGGATCGAACCCTAACAAAACTAACTCGATTACATGATAAATCTCATCCAACCTATCACCGTCCAGCAAGCCTACAATGGAATTACTCACGCACAGCGGTGACCATCATGAAATTGGTGATGGAGGAAGGTTGATGATGACGATGGCGATGGATTCCCCTCTCCGAAGCCCCCGAACGGACTCCAGATCAGCCCTCCCGAGAGAGATTAGGGCTTGGCGGCAGCTCTGTATCGTAAAACGCGATGAATCCTTCTCTCCGATTTTTTTTCTCCCCGAACGTGAATATATAGAGTTGAAGTTGAGGTCGGTGGAGCATCAGGGGCCCACGAGATAGGTGGGCGCGCCCCCACTCTCGTGGACAGGGTGTGGGCCCCCTGGTGTTGATTCTTTTGCCAGTATTTTTTATAAATTCCAAAAATATTCTCTGTGAAGTTTCAGGTCATTCGGAGAACTTTTATTTCTGCATAAAAATAACACCATGGCAATTGTGCTGAAAACAGCGTCAGTCCGGGTTAGTTCCATTCAAATCATGCAAGTTAGAGTCCAAAGTCCAAAACAAGGTCAAAAGTGTTTGGAAAAGTAGATACGATGGAGACGTATCACCCCCCGAAAAGTATATGGGCCTTATTGGGCCATAGTGAAAGAGAGGAGAAGGGAGCCTAGGAGGGGGCGCCCCCCCCCCCAAGCCCAATCCGAATTGGGTGGGGCCCCCCCTTTCCTTCCCCCTCTCTCCCCCTTCCTTCCTCTCCTAATCCAACTAGGGAAGGGGGGTCCTACTCCCGGTGGGAGAAGGACTCCCTTGGGTGCGCCATAGAGGGTCGGCCCCTCCCCCTCCTCCACTCCTTTATATACGGGGGAGATGGGCACCCCATAGACACACAAATTGATTGTTTAGCCGTGTGCGGTGCCCCCTCCACCATAATCCACCTCGATCATATCGTTGCAGTGCTTAGCTGAAGCCCTACGCCAGTAGCTTCATCATCACCGTCATCATGCCGTCATGCTGACGAAAATCTTCCTCGACACTCAGCTGGATCTAGAGTTTGCGGGACGTCACCGAGCTGAATGTGTGCAGATCGTGGAGGTGCCCTATCTTCGGTGCTAGGATTGGTCGGATCATGAAGACGTTCGACTACATCAACCACGTTGTCATAACGCTTCCGCTTACGGTCTACAAGGGTACGTGGACTATACTCTTCCCTCTCGTTGCTATGCATCACCTAGATGGATCTTGCGTGTGCGTAGGAATTTTTTTGAAATTACTGCGTTCCCCAACAGTGGCATCTGAGCCAGGTCTATGCGTAGATGTTATATGCATGAGTAGAACACAAAGGAGTTGTGGGCGTGGGTATATACATATTGCTTGCCGTCACAAGTTGATTCTTGATTCGGCGGTATTGTTGGATGAAGCGGCTCAAACCGAAATTACGCGTACACTTACGCGAGACTGGTTCTACCGACGTGCTTCGCACATAGGTGGCTGGTGGGTGTCAGTTTCTCCAACTTTAGTTGAATCGAATTCAATGAATAGGGTTCTTTCTGAAGATCAAAAAGCAATCACTATACCGCGTTGTGGTTTTTTGATGCATAGGTAAGAAGGTTTCTTGGTCATCCCATAGCAGCCACGTAAAACTTGCAACAACAAAGTAGAGGACGTCTAACTTGTTTTTGCAGGGCATGTTGTAATGTGATATGGTCAAGACGTGATGAGATATAAATTGTTGTATGAGATGATCATGTTTTGTTGAAGTTATCGGCAACTGGCAGGAGCCTTATGGTTGTCTCATTATTGCATAAGATGCAAGCGCCATGTAATTGCTTTACTTTATCGCCATGCGATAGCAATAGTTGCAAAAGCAATAGTTGGCGAGACGACCATGTGACGACACTGCTACCTCTTGAGCATGCGTTGGTTTTCCCTTGAAGTGGAAAGGGTGATGCAGCACAGTAGCGTAAGTATTTCCCTCAGTTTTTGAGAACCAAGGTATCAATCCAGTAGGAGGTAACACACAAGTCACCTAGTACCTGCACAAACAAACAAGAACCTCGCAACCAACGCGATAAAGGGGTTGTCAATCCCTTCACGTTCACTTATGAAAGTGATATCTGATAGAGATAATAAGATTAATATTTTTGGTATTTTTATGATATAGATTGGAAAATAAATATTGCAAAATAAACGGTGATAGAAATAGCAAATTGATATGGAAATAATATGATGAAAGATAGACCCGAGGGCCATAGGTTTCCCTAGTGGCTTCTCTCAAGATAGCAAATTCTACGGTGGGTGAACAAATTACTGTCGAGCAATTGATAGAAAATTGAATACTTATGAGAATATCTAGGCATGATCATGTATATAGGCATCACATCCGTGACAAGTAGACCAAAATGATTCTGCATCTACTACTATTACTCCACACATCGACTGCTATCCAGCATGCATCTAGAGTATTAAGTTCATAAGAACAGAGTAACGCATTAGGCAAGATGACATGATGTAGAGGGATAAACTCAAGCAATATGATATAAACCCCATCTTTTTATCCTCGATGGCAACAACAAAATATGTGCCTTGCTGCCCCTGCTGTCACTGGGAAAGGACATCGCAAGATTGAACCCAAAGCTAAGCACTTCTCCCGTTGCAAGAACGATCAATCTAGTAGGCCAAACCAAACTGATAATTTGAAGAGACCTGCAAAGATATTTAAATCATGCATAAAAGATTTCAGAGAAGAATCAAATATTGTTCATAGATAATCTTGATCATAAACCCACAATTCATCGGATCTCGACAAACACACCGCAAAAAGAATTACATCGAATAGATCTCCAAGAGAATCGAGAACTTTGTATTGAGATCCAAAGAGAGAGAAGAAGCCATCTAGCTAATAACAATGGACCCGAAGGTCTATGGTAAACTACTCACACATCATCGGAGAGGCTATGGTGTTGATGTAGAAGCCCTCCGTGATCGATTCCCCCTCCGGCAGAGCGCCGAAAAAGTCCCCAATATGGGATCTCATGGGTTAAGAAGGTTGTGGCGGTGGAAATAGGGTTTCGTGGTGCTCCTAGATGTTTTCGGGGTATATGGGTATATATAGGAGGAAGAAGTACGTCGGTGGAGCTGCGAGGGGACCATGAGGATGGGGGCGCGCCTACCCCCTGGGCGCACCTCCCTGCCTCGTGGCCTCCTTGCTTCTTTCTTGACGTCCACTCCAAGTCTCCTGGATCACGTTTGTTCCAAAAATAATTCTCCTGAAGGTTTCATTCCGTTTGATATTCCTTTTTTGCGAAACACTGAAATAGGAAAAAAACAGCAATTTGCACTGGGCCTTTGGTTAGTAGGTTAGTCCCAAAAATAATATAAAAAGGTAAATTAAATCCCATTAAACATCCAAAACAGATAATATAATAGCATGGAATAATAAAAAATTATAGATACATTGGAGACGTATCAAGCATCCCCAAGCTTAATTCCTGCTCGTCCTCGAGTAGGTAAATGATAAAAACAAAATTTTTGATGTGGAATGCTACCTAGCATAATTCTCAATGTAATTTCCTTTATTGTGGCATGAATTAGCAGATCCGAAAGATCCAAGACAAAAGTTTAATATTGACATAAAAATAATAATACTTCAAGCATACTAACAAAGCAATCATGTCTTCTCAAAATAACATGGCCAAAGAAAGTTATCCCTACAGAATCATATAGTCTGGCTATGCTCTATCTTCACCACACAAAGTATTTAAATTATGCACAACCCCGATGACAAGCCAAGCAATTGTTTCATACTTTTAATGTTCTCAAACTTTTTCAATCTTCATGCAATACATGAGCGTGAGCCATGGACATAGCACTATAGATGGAATAGAATGGTGGTTGTGGAGAAGACAAAAGGAGAAGATAGTCTCACATCAACTAGGCGTATCAACGGGCTATGGAGATGCCCGTCAATAGATATCAATGTGAGTGAGTAGGGATTGCCATGCAACGGATGCACCAGAGCTATAAGTGTATGAAAGCTCAACAAAAGAAACTAAGTGGGTGTGCATCCAACTTGCTTGCTCACGAAGACCTAGTGCATTTTGAGGAAGCTAATCATTGGAATATACAGTCCAAGTTCTATAATGTAAAATTCCCACTAGTATATGAAAGTCCCAACATAGGATACTCTCTATCATGAAGATCATGGTGCTACTTTGAAGCACAAGTGCGGTAAAAGGATAGTAACATTGTCCCTTCTCTCTTTTTCTCTCATTTTTTGGGCCTTCTCTTTTTTTCTTTTTTTTCTTTTTCGCCCGGAGTCTTATCCCGACTTGTGGGGGAATCATGGTATCCATCATCCTTTCCTCACTTGGGACAATGCTCTAATAATGATGATCATCACACTTTTGTTTACTTACAACTCAAAAATTACAACTCGATACTAGAACAAAATATGACTCTATGTGAATGCCTCCGATGGTGTACCGGGATGTGCAATGAATCAAGAGTGACATGTATGAAAGAATTATGAACGTGGCTTTTCCACAAATACGATGTCAACTACATGATCATGCAAAGCAATATGACAATGATGAAGCGTGTCATAATAAACGAAATAGTGGTAAGTTGCATGGCAATATATCTCAGAAAATGGTTATGGAAATGCCATAATAGATAGGTATGGTGGCTATTTTGAGGAAGGTAATTGGTGGGTTTATAGTACCGACGAAAGTTGCGCGGTACTAGAGAGGCTAGCAATGGTGGAAGGGTGAGAGTGTGTATAATCCATGGACTCAACATTAGTCATAAAGAACTCACATACTTATTGAAAAAATATATTAGTTGTTGAAACAAAGTACTATGCGCATGCTCCTAGGGGGATAGATTGGTAGGAAAATACCATCGCTCGTCCCCGACCGCCACTAATAAGGAAGACAATCAATAAATAAACCATGCTCCGACTTCATCACATAATGGTTCACCATACGTGCATGCTACGGGAATCACAAACTTTAACACAAGTATTTCTCAAATTCACAACTACTCAACTAGCATGACTCTAATATCACCATCTTCATATCTCAAAACAATAATCAAGTATCAAACTTCTCATAGTATTCAATGCACTTTTTATGATAGTTTTTATTATACCCATCTTGGATGCCTATCATATTAGGACTAATTTTATAGCCAAAGCAAACTACCATGTTGTTCTAATAGACTCTCAAAATAATATAAGTGAAGCATGAGAGATCAATAATTTCTATAAAATAAAACCACCATCGTGCTCTAAAAAGATATAAGTGAAGCACTGGAGCAAAATTTTCTAGCTCAAAGGATATAAGTGAAGCACATAGAGTATTCTAATAAATTCTGATTCATGTGTGTCTCTCCAAAAGGTGTGTACAGCAAGGATGATTGTGGAAAACTAAAAATCAAAGACTCAAATCATACAAGACGCTCCAAGCAAAACACATATCATGTGGTGAATAAAAATATAGCCTCAAGTAAAGTTGCTGATAGACGAAGATGAAAGAGGGGATGCCTTCCGGGGCATCCCCAAGCTTAGGCGTTTGGTTGTCCTTGAATTTTACCTTGGGCTCCCTTGGGAATCCCTGAAAGGATCGATATGGTTGACTAGAGGGGGGTGAATAGGCAACTAACAATTTTTAGCTTTTCTTTAACAATTTAAACTCTGCATCAAAGTATGTTGTCTAGATATGCAACTAGGTGAGAAACCTATATGATGCAACAAAGATAGGAACACAAGCAAGAAAGAGATCTATCACAAATAAGCTTGCACAAGTAAAGGCACGAGATAACCAAGAGTGGAGCCGGTGGAGATGAGGATGTTTTACCAAAGTTCCTTCCCTTTGAGGGGAAGTACGTCTCCGTTGGAGCGGTGTGGAGGCACAATGCTCCCCAAGAAGCCACTAGGGCCACCGTATTCTCCTCACGCCCTCACAAATGCGAGATGCCGTGATTCCACTATTGGTGCCCTTGGAGGCGGCGACCGAACCTTTACAAACAAGGTTGGGGCAATCTCCACAACTCAATTGGAGGCTCCCAACGACACCATGAAGCTTCACCACAATGGACTATGGCTCCGCGGTGACCTCAACCGTCTAGGGTGCTCAAACACCCAAGAGTAACAAGATCCGAAAGGGATTAGTGGGGGGAATCAAATTTCTCTTGGTGGAAGTGTAGATCGGGGCCTTCTCAACCACTCCCGAGCAAATCAACAAGTTTGATTGGCTAGGGAGTGAGATCGGGCGAAAATGGAGCTTAGAGCAACAATGGAGCTTAGGGTTAGAAGAGGTAGTCAACTAGAGGAAGAAGACACCCCTTTTATAGCTTAGGACAAAAATCCAACCGTTATCCACCTACCAGCCCGTGACCAGCGGTACTACCGCCCCAGACCAGCGGTACTACCGCAGGGCCACACGGTACTTCCGCTTGCTGACAAGCGGTACTACCGCAAGGCCACGCGGTACTACCGTGCGGACCCGCGGTACTACCGTTGCAGACGCAGCAGCTAGGGCAGACCTGTAGCACAAGAGCTGAGGGCGGTACTGCCACGGGCGCGGTACTACCGCTCCCCCTTGCGGTACTACCGCAAGGCAGGAAACCCCTAGCCTGGGAAGAGCGCGGATACATCTGTGCCTACTTCCGCTGGTAAACGGAAGAAGCAAAAAACCGACACAGTACTACCGCAGAGGAGCAGTACTACTGCCTGGTAGCTGAGCTAGGCCGAGCACGGTACTACCGCGCAACGGATGTGGTACTACCGCAGTGGCGCGGATGTAAAAAATTACATCCGCCCCTACTACCGCGAAGGAGCGGTACTTGGCCTGGGGGGCACGGTACTGCAGCTCCAGAGGAGCGGTACTACCGTGGGCACCTGCGGTACAACCGCGCCGAAGTGCGGTACTACCGCGTGTGCCTGCGGTACTACCGCTCAACAGGGAGCAGTACTACCGCAAGCCCACCAACAGCAGTCAGGACAAGGGAAAGGAGGATCAACGGAGGATGCTCCAAAGAGCAGGGGAAAGGAGGGGACAAGGAAGAAAACGTGTACGTGATGATTCCACCCAAACCTTTCTGACGCGGACCCCCTCTTAATAGTACGGCTTTCTTATGACTCAAATCCACCAAAAAGAAACGTAGAAAAGACATCGTCTTCAACAGTCTTCGAGGGGCACCAAACCATCTTATACCTAGCGATGAAACGTCTGGGAAACTCAAGGCACACGATTAGTCCGCAAGAGCATTGTCATTAATCACCAAAACACTTTAGGGATAAATATGCCCTTACAATCTCCCTCTTTTGGTGGATTGATGACAGTACGGGATTTGTACAGAGGAAATAAGGTTAAGCAAACGCAAACCCCTCCTCTCTAGAATATAGGCGGTCTCCCCCTAGAGGTGTGCTAACTAGATGGGTGCTTTGGACTGCACGGCACACATACTAAGATCAAAGCTCCCCCTATATTATAGAGACAAGGCATATCTTGCAAAAGTAAGGCTAACACTAGACAAGATAGAAAATACGAGCATAACAAGTAGCACAATCATAAGCTCACTAGGATAGAATAGAGTGCATATGTCTTACACCATATGAAGGATAAGTCTCAAAGGCGCAAACTAAACCAAAGCAAACGAGGTTCAAACGACAAAGCAAACACCAAAGATGACACGACACGCAAGCACGCAAATCCCTACACTCTCTCCCCCTTTGGCATCGAGATGCCAAAAAGGCAAAGAGGACACCTACACACAAGGGGTGGCTCGGGCAGAGAAATCGTCCCAATGCTCCTTATGCTCGTCGTCAGACTCGGCGGCGGGGACGGTCTCCTCGATGTCCTCCTCAGAACTAGTCCACTTGAAACCTTGCTTCGCCATCCATGCAGCCTCTGGCGTGATGGCATCCTCAGAACCGCCAGAGACATCCTCTCCAAAGAGCCTCATGACCTTCTTGTCGCAGCGGCGACTCTCCTTGGATGCCACGTGAGTCCTGTACTGCCCCTTCGCCTGCATGCAGAAGAGAGTCTTCATCTTGTCCTTCAAATTCTTAGCCCACGACGGCTCAGAGGAAGGTGGGGAAGACCTAGAAGCACGGTCCTCAACAACATCCTCTGCACCAGCCTCCTCCTCACCAACAGCCCTCCTAGCAGCAGACGCCTCAGCACGAGTAGTAGTGTTGGCCCAGTTGGGCTTGACGCAGAGACTAATGGACTCATGCCGAATCCAGTCTGGAGCAAGGAACTCATCACCAGGGTACATCTTCTCCCAAGTCGTGGAGATCAACAGAAATAGGTATGGTCCATAGATAGGTACCTTGCGGGTGTACACCGCAAACCGAAGCTCACACCACATGATGTGTGAGACATCAAGTGGCTGAGTCTGAGACGAACGTGCCTCTGCGCACAGGAGCATCATGTCCACCAGATAGGAATGAACCTTGTCCTTGTTGCCAATGCGAGGGAACAGAGTGTTGCGGAAGATGCGATGCATGATATCCAGAAAAGAGTTCAGCACCAAAGTCAACTTGCCACTGGGAAGCACCTTCTCAACATAGTACGGCTGAAGCAAGTCTTGTTAGCAGACTCAGAATTGGCGTGGGGGCGAACACCAATGGGTGTGTGAAGCCCGTCATCAGGAACTTGGAGCAGACCCATGAACTCCTTCCAGGTAGTAGACAACTGACGGCCATTTGTCATCCAGGTCATCCTTCGCTCATCCCCGGGGTGAAAGTGAACTGAGGCAAAGAACTGACAGATAAGCTCAGGATCATAGTCAAGGTGGAAAGAGATCACATGTTCAATACCAAACTGCTCCACAAAATCCAGAGCTTCTCCAAAGTAGTCACGAAACTTGTCCTTCCTCATGTGATTCATGTCTATCCACTTGACATCCACATAGGTGTTTTGCTTGTTCTTGATTACATCCAGATAAATGAGAGCCTGCTGCTTGGTCCAAAACAACTCAGTGCCTCTGAGGATAGCACGAGCATTCACATAAGGGTTAATCTTCCGGCGTTTGATGTACTCATTGAGGGGAATCTCATCCATGCCCTTAGCAGGTTCCTTTTGCTTGCTGGTAGTGGTCTTGACATTGCGCTTGGGGGCATTGGAGCCCTCTGGTGCTTCATCTTGAGGATTGCGCAGTCGCTTGGAGCCAGTGTCACGACTGGGATTGGAACGGCGAGAGCCACCACCTAAGACACAAGAGAAAGCACACACAAAGAGCGAGAAGAATCAATGCAAAGACCACGGCAAAACAAGGGAAACAGGTAGAAATCATACGGGATAAATGCCACAAGGGAGATGGGACAACAATGGTAGTGCTGCCTGGTCATGCGGTACTAAAATTTTAGTACCGCTCCTAGTCGCGGTAGTACCGTGTGAGGATACGGTAGTACCGTGGCTTGGAGCGGTAGTAAGACCTTAGTGCCACAGAACGTGCGGTAGTACCGCACCGAACGAGCGGTAGTACCGGACGAGCGGTAGTACCGCATCGCGTTAGATCCGAGCCTACTTTTGAATCTGAGAAGGCGCGCAAAACCACGGCGGAACTACGGTTGATCACATCTACCACGGGATAATATATCAAGTAAAATGTCTACGCAACACTACTCTCCTACAACCTTCTCTTGCAAAGATTTGGCCTAAAATCTCAAGAACACAATCATCTCCCCAAAAACCTAGAGACAAGAGAACCAACAAGAAAGAGAGGGATTTGGGGAAAAACCTTGGTCCATGGCAAGAGCAAGTGGTGGGGAACGATCCCACCGATCGGAATCCAAAGAGAGCAGCCGGAGACGGAGATCCGGCGAGGGACTCCGGCCCCGTTCTTGAGCGGGGGAGAGAGAGAGAGAGAGAGAGAGAGACGAAGTGGGGGAAACTGACGAATGGGTATGGGGAAGTTAGAACCCCCAGTTCCCGTCCTTATCCCCACGCGCCTCCGATAGCGCGGTAGTACCGCATATCATCATGGTAGTACCGCTTGGGCGGAAGGACCGCACCAAAACGGTAGTACCGTTCCCCCAGGCAGTAGTACCGCGCTGGGCCGGTAGTACCGTACACTCCACGCACGGTAGTACCGTGGCAGGCCACGGTAGTACCGTGAGCTCAAGAAGAAGCACATTTCCAACACAAGAGAAAGAGTGGTCTTCGCACAGAAACTTCAAACGAACACCACACCACCCAACAAGCTCAAACACGAGGAGAAGAAGGGGCAAAAAGACAACAGGAGACGACCACGAGACACAACCTCTCCAACGAGAGGGCGGTGGCCGGAGCCACCTATGTTTGAGTCAATTGGTATGGCACCACGAAGAATTATCCTTGGGCCCATGACCAAAACTCGTCTTTGAAGCATAAGTACCATCAAACATGGCTAATGTGAAAGACTTGATCAATTTATGCATAATGGGGGGAGGGAGAGTTCATTGAGAGAACAACACCCCCCCTATGTCCATGCCTACATCTAAACAAGACAACAAGTTGAGTATGGTGGGGTGTGCAAGGGTTCAAGCAATATTGCTCGAATCAATGATATTTAGCTCATGCCTTAACTCGCGAAATCTTGCTTCATCCAATGGCTTCGTGAAAATATCTGCAAGGTTATCATGAGTGTTGACATAGTTGAGCTCGATCTCCCCTCGCCTAATGTGATCCCGGATGAAGTGATACCGAATCTCAATATGCTTCGTCTTGAAGTGTTGCACCGGGTTGAGAGAAATCTTGATGGCACTTTCATTGTCACACCAAAGAGGCACTTTGTCACAAATGACACCGTAATCCTTTAAAGTTTGCCTCATCCATAAGAGTTGTGCACAACAACTATCGGCCGCTACATACTCCGCTTCGGTGGATGAGAGAGACACACAACTTTGCTTTATGGAAGACCAACTTACCAAAGAGAAACCAAGGAATTGGCGCCCTCCGGAAGTGGACTTCCTATCCACTTTGTCTCCCGCCCAATCCGAGTGCGAGTAACCTACAAGCTTGAAGTTTGCTCCTCTTGGGTACCATAAGCCAAAGTTTGGGGTATGAGCCAAATATCGAAAGATTCATTTGACCGCCAAATAGTGACTTTCCTTAGGTACGGCTTGAAACCGTGCACAAATTCCCACACTCAACATGATATCCGGTCTAGATGCACAAAGGTAAAGCAAGGAGCCAATCATGGAGCGATATACCTTTTGATCCACCGCTTTACCATTGGGATCAATGTCAAGTTGACACTTGGTGGGCATGGGAGTGGATGCCGGCTTGACATCACTTAGCTTGAATCTCTTAAGCATGTCTTGAGTGTATTTGGCTTGGTTGATGAAGGTTCCTTCTCTCCTTTGCTTCACTTCGAACCCGAGAAAGAACTTCAACTCTCCCATGGAAGACATCTCGAACTTTGAGGTCATGAGAGCGGCAAATTCCTCATTGAAAGCTTTGTTAGGGGAACCAAAGATAATATCATCAACATATAATTGGCACACAAACAACTCCCCTTTGACCTTCTTAGTAAAAAGAGTGGGGTCGATTAGCCCAACTTCAAAACCACTGTCTTGTAACAACTCGGTAAGGTGGTCATACCACGCACGTGGGGCTTGTTTAAGGCCATAGAGTGCCTTATCGAGTTCATACACATGATCGGGAAAATAGGGATCCTCGAACCCAGGGGGTTGCTTGACATAAACCAATTCATTAATAGGACCATTAAGAAAAGCACTCTTCACATCCATTTGTTGTAACTTAAAGTTATGATGAGAAGCATATGCAATCAACATGCGAATGGATTCAAGAGGAGCAACGGGAGCAAAGGTTTCACCGTAGTTGATACCCTCGACTTGGGAATAGCATTGTGCTACCAAGCGAGCCTTGTTGCGAATGATAATCCCATGAGCATCTTGCTTGTTCTTAAATATCCACTTGTTTCCAATGACATTGTGGTTCACCATCGGCTTTGGCACCAATCTCCACACGTTGTTGCGCTCGAAGTTGTTGAGTTCTTCGTGCATGGCATTGAGCCAATCCGGGTCTTCGAGTGCCTCATAGACCTTTTGGGGCTCAACACAAGAGACAAACGCGTGATGTTCACAATAGTTTGCTAATTGTCTACGAGTGCTTACCCCCTTTCTTAAGCTTCCAAGCACATTTGTCATGAGATGATCCTTGGTGGAGAGCTTGGAAGCAACCTTGGCGGCACGACGCTCCAATTCCTCCTCGAGGGTGAGACGAGGAGTGGTCACTTGATCATCTTGAGCGTCGTCTTGAGCTTGTTCTCATTCTCGTGGAAGCTCTTGATCTTGAACTTGCTCGGAGGAGGGAACTTGACCTTGGGAATCACTTGATGTTACAACACCATCTTGAGATTGAGCTTGCCCTTGGTCTTGTTCATGAGGTTGAGGGCCCTCACTTTGTTCTTCGGAAGCATGTGGGTCTTGGATTGGTGAAGGTTCCACTTGAGTAGAACATTGTCCTTCTCCTTCGGCCACAAGGGGTTCCTCAATGGGTAGGATAAGACCAACACCCATTCTTCTTGTGGCTTGAGGAGGAATTTCATCACCTACATCACAAGTACCACTTTGCTCCACTTGGGAGCCATTATTCTCATCAAACTCCACGTTACATGTTTCCTCAATAAGTCCCGTGGACTTATCGAGAACACGGTAAGCATGAGAGTTTGTAGCATAACCAACAAATATGCCCTCATGAGCTCTAGCCTCAAATTTAGACAAACGGACACCTTTCTTGAGAATGAAACACTTACACCCGAACACCCAGAAGTACTTGAGGTTGGGCTTGTTACCGGTGAGTATATCATATGGAGTCTTGTTCAAGCCTTTGCGGAGGTAGAGCCGATTAGATGCATGGCACGTGGTGTTGATGGCTTCGGCCCAAAAGTTGTAGGGAGACTCCATCAATGTCCGGTTCTTCCTCTCGGCTACACCATTTTGTTGAGGGGCATAAGGTGCGGAATATTGATGCTTGATTCCCTCATCACTCAAAAACTCATCCAAGGTGTAGTTCTTGAACTCGGAGCCGTTTTTTTGACCTAGAAGACTGCAGGGCTTACACCCCACAACATTTTATTGAAAGAAGAGAGATAAAAATTACAAAATTCCTCAAGGGGAGGAACAAAGAAAAGAAAAGGCTAAACTAGAAAGGCTAAAGAAGACTAAGGAAAGAAAAGTAAAAACATTACAATGTACAGCTAGAAGAGGAAGATGAGGCAAAATATGGCATTCAAGGAGGCAAGAACTCGGAGCCGTTGTCGCTTCTTATTGTCAAGATCTTTGTATTATGCTTTCGTTGAGCTTCATTTGCAAAGTCAATGACGATTTGTTGGGTCTCACTCTTCCTCTTGAAGAAATATACCCAAGTGTATCTTGAATAGTCATCTACAATCACCAAGAAATACTTTCTACCCCCAAGACTATCAAAGGATGGAGGTCCAAAGAGATCCAAGTGAAGGAGCTCCAAGGGCCTCTTCAAATAGATGATAGTCGTCAGAGGGTGAGCCTTCTCATGTAGCTTTCCTTCGATGCAAGCACTGCAAGCACGATCTTTGGCAAAACTAACATTTGTTAGTCCGCATACATGGTCCCCCTTGAGAAGACTTTGCAAAGATCTCATATTGACGTGGGCTAAACGGCGATGCCAAAGCCATCCCACGTCAACTTTAGCCATTAGGCATGTCACGGTCTTAGTGGGTCGCTCCGAAAAGTTAATCACATAGAGACCGTTCTCGACATGCCCAACAAAGGCTACTTTAAGAGTCTTGCTCCACAAGAGGGCCAGGGAATCAATATCAAAGAAAGTGGCAAATCCCATGAGTGCTAGTTGACGAACAGAAAGTAAATTGTATGCAAGGGACTCAACAAGCATGACCTTCTCGATCGTAAGATCATGAGAAATGACAACTTTGCTGAGTCCCAATACCTTATAAGACGAGGCATCACCCCACTCAACATTGGTGGGCATGGATGGAATCTTTTGCACGTCCACCACCAAGTCCTTGCTTCCGGTCATATGATTAGTAGCTCCACTATCGAGCAACCATGATCCCCCACCGGAAGCAAACACCTACAAGAGATCAATGCTTGGTTTAAGGTACCCATTCTGTAATGGGTACTTTGATGTTAGTAACAAGGGTCTTAGGAACCCAAATAGACCATTCAATGTACTCATAAGGAGAACCAACAAATTTGGCATAGACATGCCCATCACTAGCGCGGCACAACACGTAAGAACGGTTAAAGTGAAGGAAATATGCCCTAGAGGCAATAATAATGTTATTATTTTATTTCCTTATATCATGATAAATGTTTATTATTCATGCTAGAATTGTATTATCCGGAAACATAATACTTGTGTGAATACATAGACAAACTAAACGTCACTAGTATGCCTCTACTTGACTAGCTCATTATCAAAGATGGTTATGTTTCCTAACCATAGACATGTGTTTTAATTTGATTAACGGGATCACATTATTAGGAGAATGATGTGATTGACATGACCCATTCCATTAGCTTAGCACCAGATCGTTTAGTATGTTGCTATTGCTTTCTTCATAACTTATACATGTTCCTATGACTATGAGATTATGCAACTCCCGTTTGCCGGAGGAACACTTCGTGTGCTACCAAACGTAACTGGGTGATTATAAAGGTGCTATACAGGTGTCTCCAAAAGTACATGTTGGGTTGGCGTATTTCGAGATTAGGATTTGTCACTCCGATTATCGGAGAGGTATCTCTGGGCCCTCTCGGTAATGCACATCACCTAAGCCTTGCAAGCAATGCAACTAATGAGTTAGTTGCGAGATGATGTATTACGGAACGAGTAAAGAGACTTGCCGGCAACGAGATTGAACTAGGTATTGAGATACCGACGATCGAATCTCGGGCAAGTAACATACCGATGACAAAGGGAACAACGTATGTCGTTATGCGGTCTGACCGATAAAAGATCTTCGTAGAATATGTGGGAACCAATATGACCATCCAGGTTCCGCTATTGGTTATTGACCGGAGACGTGTCTCGGTCATGTCTACATTGTTCTCGAACCCGTAGGGTCCGCACGCTTAAGTTTTCGATGACAGTTATATTATGAGTTTATTAGTTTTGATGTACCGAAGTTAGTTCGGAGTCCCGGATATGATCACGGACATAACGAGGAGTCTCGAAATGGTCGAGACATAAATATTGATATATTGGACGACTATATTCGGACACCGGAAGTGTTCCGGGGAAGTTTCGGATAAAACCGGAGTACCGGGGGGTTACCGGAACCCCCCGGGGGGTTAATGGGCCTCATGGGCCTAAAGTGGAGAAGAGGAGGGGCGGCCAGGGCCGGCCACGCGCCCCCTCCCCCTCTAGTCTGAATTGGACAAGGAGGGAGGGGCGGCGCCCCCCCCCCTTTCCTTCCTCTCCTCTCTCCCTTCCTTCCCCCTCTCCTACTTGGAAGGAGGGAGTCCTACTCCTACCGGGAGTAGGACTCCTCCCTGGCGCGCCTCATCATGGCCGGCCGCCCCTCCCCCTTGCTCCTTTATATACGGGGGCAGGGGGCACCTCTAGACACAACAATTGATCCTTGAGATCTCTTAGCCGTGTGCGGTGCCCCCCTCCACCATAATCCTCGATAATATTGTAGCGGTGCTTAGGAGAAGCCCTGCGATGGTAGAACATCAAGATCGTCACCACGTCGTCGTGCTGACGGAACTCTTCCCCGACACTTTGCCGGATCGGAGTCCGGGGATCGTCATCGAGCTGAACGTGTGCTAGAACTCGAAGGTGCTGTAGTTTCGGTGCTTGATCGGTCGGGTCATGAAGACGTACGACTACATCAACCGCTTTGTTATAACGCTTCCGCTTTCTGTCTACGAGGGTACGTGGACAACACTCTCCCCTCTTGTTGCTATGAACCACCATGATCTTGCGTGTGCGTAGGAAAATTTCTGAAATTACTACGTTCCCCAACAGTGGCATCCGAGCCTAGGTTTTATGTGTTGATGTTATATGCACGAGTAGAACACAAGTGAGTTGTGGGCGATATAAGTCATACTGCTTACCAGCATGTCATACTTTGGTTCGGCGGTATTGTTGGATGAAGCGGCCCGGACCGACATTACACGTACGCTTACGCGAGACTGGTTCTACCGATGTGCTTTGCACACAGGTGGCTGGCGGGTGTCAGTTTCTCCAACTTTAGTTGAACCAAGTGTGGCTACGCCCGATCCTTGCGAAGGTTAAAACAGCACCAACTTGACAAACTATCGTTGTGGTTTTAGTGCGTAGGTAAGATTGGTTCTTGCTTAAGCCCGTAGCAGCCACGTAAAACTTGCAACAAACAAAGTAGAGGACGTCTAACTTGTTTTTGCAGGGCATGTTGTGATGTGATATGGTCAAGACATGATGCTAAATTTTATTGTATGAGATGATCATGTTTTGTAACCGAGTTATCGGCAACTGGCAGGAGCCATATGGTTGTCGCTTTATTGTATGCAATGCAATCGCGCTGTAATGCTCTACTTTATCACTAAGCGGTAGCGATAGTCGTGGAAGCATAAGATTGGCGAGACGACAATGATGCAACGATGGAGATCAAGGTGTCGCGCCGGTGACGATGGTGATCATGACGGTACTTCGGAGATGGAGATCACAAGTACAAGATGATGATGGCCATATCATATCACTTATATTGATTGCATGTGATGTTTATCTTTTATGCATCTTATCTTGCTTTGATTGACCGTAGCATTATAAGATGATCTCTCACTAAATTTCAAGATAAAAAGTGTTCTCCCTGAGTATGCATCGTTGCCAAAGTTCGTCGTGCCCAGACACCACATGATGATCGGGCGTGATAAGCTCTACGTCCATCTACAACGGATGCAAGCCAGTTTTTGCACATGCAGAATACTCAGGTTAAACTTGACGAGCCTAGCATATGCAGATATGGCCTCGGAACACTGAGACCTAAAGGTCGAGCGTGAATCATATAGTAGATATGATCAACATAGCAATGTTCACCATTGAAAACTACTCCATTTCACGTGATGATCGGTTATGTTTAGTTGATTTGGATCACGTAATCACTTAGAAGATTAGAGGGATGTATTTCTAAGTGGGAGTTCTTAAGTAATATGATTAATTGAACTTAAATTTATCATGAACTTAGTACCTGATAGTATCTTGCTTGTTTATGTTTGATTGTAGATAGATGGCCCGTGCTGTTGTTCCGTTGAATTTTAATGCGTTCCTTGAGAAAGCAAAGTTGAAAAATGATGGTAGCAATTACACGGACTGGGTCCGTAACTTGAGGATTATCCTCATTACTGCACAGAAGAATTATGTCCTGGAAGCACCGTTGGGTGCCAGGCCTGCTGCTGGAGCAACACCAGATGTTATGAACGTCTGGCAGAGCAAAGCTGATGACTACTCGATAGTTCAGTGTGCCATGCTTTACGGCTTAGAATCGGGACTTCAACGACGTTTTGAACGTCATGGAGCATATGAGATGTTCCAGGAGTTGAAGTTAATATTTCAAGCAAATGCCCGGATTGAGAGATATGAAGTCTCCAATAAGTTCTATAGCTGCAAGATGGAGGAGAATAGTTCGGTCAGTGAACATATACTCAAAATGTCTGGGTATAATAATCACTTGATTCAATTGGGAGTTAATCTTCCAGATGATTGCGTCATTGACAGAATTCTCCAATCACTGCCACCTAGCTACAAGAGCTTCGTGATGAACTATAATATGCAAGGGATGAATAAGACTATTCCCGAGCTCTTCGCAATGTTGAAAGCTGCGGAGGTAGAAATCAAGAAGGAGCATCAAGGGTTGATGGTCAACAAGACCACTGGTTTCAAGAAAAAGGGCAAAGGGAAGAAGAAGGGGAACTTCAATAAGAACAGCAAGCAAGTTGCTGCTCAAGAGAAGAAACCCAAATCTGGACCTAAGCCTGAAACTGAGTGCTTCTACTGCAAGCAGACTGGTCACTAGAAGCGGAACTGCCCAAAGTATTTGGCGGATAAGAAGGATGGCAAGGTGAACAAAGGTATATGTGATATACATGTTATTGATGTGTACCTTACTAGAGCTCGCAGTAGCACCTGGGTATTTGATACTGGTTCTGTTGCTAATATTTGCAACTCGAAACAAGGACTACGGATTAAGTGAACACTGGCGAAGGACGAGGTGACGATGCGCGTGGGAAATGGTTCCAAAGTCGATGTGATCGCGGTCGGCACGCTACCTCTACATCTACCATCGGGATTAGTATTAGACCTAAATAATTGTTATTTGGTGCCAGCATTGAGCATGAACATTATATCTGGATCTTGTTTAATGCGAGACGGTTATTCATTTAAATCAGAGAATAATGGTTGTTCTATTTATATGAGTAATATCTTTTATGGTCATGCACCCATGAAGAATGGTCTATTTTTGATGAATCTCGATAGTAGTGATACACATATTCATAATGTTGAAACCAAAAGATGTAGAGTTGATAATGATAGTGCAACTTATTTGTGGCACTGCCGTTTAGGTCATATCAGTATAAAACGCATGAAGAAACTCCATACTGATGGACTTTTGGAATCACTTGATTATGAATCACTTGGTACTTGTGAACCGTGCCTCATGGGTAAGATGACTAAAACACCGTTCTCCGGTACTATGGAGAGAGCAACAGATTTGTTGGAAATCATACATACAGATGTATGTGGTCCAATGAATGTTGAAGCTCGTGGTGGATATCGTTATTTTCTCACCTTCACAGATGATTTAAGCAGATATGGGTATATCTATTTAATGAAACATAAGTCTGAAACATTTGAAAAGTTCAAAGAATTTCAGAGTGAAGTTGAAAATCATCGTAACAAGAAAATAAAGTTTCTACGATCTGATCGTGGAGGAGAATATTTGAGTTACGAGTTTGGTCTACATTTGAAACAATGCGGAATAGTTTCGCAACTCACGCCACCCGGAACACCACAGCGTAATGGTGTGTCCGAACGTCGTAATCGTACTTTACTTGATATGGTGCGATCTATGATGTCTCTTACAGATTTACCGCTATCGTTTTGGGGGTATGCTTTAGAGACGGCGGCATTCACGTTAAATAGGGCACCATCAAAATCCGTTGAGACGACGCCTTATGAACTGTGGTTTGGCAAGAAACCAAAGTTGTCATTTCTGGAAGTTTGGGGCTGCGATGCTTATGTGAAAAAACTTCAACCTGATAAGCTCGAACCCAAATCGGAGAAATGTGTTTTCATAGGATACCCAAAGGAGACTGTGGGGTACACCTTCTATCACAGATCCGAAGGCAAGACATTTGTCGCTAAGAATGGATCCTTTCTAGAGAAGGAGTTTCTCTCGAAAGAAGTGAGTGAGAGGAAAGTAGAACTTGATGAGGTAACTGTACCTGCTCCCTTATTGGAAAGTAGTACATCGCAGAAACCGGTTTCTATGACACCTACACCAATTAGTGAGGAAGCTAATGATAATGATCATGAAACTTCAGAACAAGTTACTACAGAACCTCGTAGATCAACCAGAGTAAGATCCGCACCAGAGTGGTACGGTAATCCTGTTCTGGAAGTCATGCTACTAGATCATGATGAACCTACGAACTATGAAGAAGCGATGGTGAGCCCAGATTCCACAAAATGGCATGAAGCCATGAAATCTGAGATGGGATCCATGTATGAGAACAAGTATGGACTTTGGTTGACTTGCCCAATGATCGGCAAGCAATTGAGAATAAATGGATCTTCAAGAAGAAGACTGACGCTGACGGTAATATTACTGTCTACAAAGCTCGACTTGTCGCAAAAGGTTTTCGACAAGTTCAAGGGATTGACTACGATGAGACCTTCTCACCCGTAGGGATGCTTAAGTCTGTCTGAGTCATGTTAGCAATTGCCGCATTTTATGATTATGAAATTTGGCAAATGGATGTCAAAACTGCATTTCTTAATGGATATCTTAAAGAAGAGTTGTATATGATGCAGCCAGAAGGTTTTGTCGATCCAAAGGGAGCTGACAAAGTGTGCAAGCTCCAGCGATCCATTTATGGACTGGTGCAAGCCTCTCGGAGTTGGAATAAACGCTTTGATAGTGTGATCAGAGCATTTGGTTTTGTACAGACTTTTGGAGAAGCCTGTATTTACAAGAAAGTGAGTGGGAGCTCTGTAGCATTTCTAATATTATATGTAGATGACATATTACTAATCGGAAATGATATAGAATTTCTGGATAGCATAAAGGGATACTTGAATAAGAGTTTTTCAATGAAAGACCTCGGTGAAGCTGCTTACATATTGGGCATTAAGATCTATCGAGATAGATCAAGACGCTTAATTGGACTTTCACAAAGCACATACCTTGACAAAGTTTTGAAGAAGTTCAAAATGGATCAAGCAAAGAAAGGATTCTTGCCTGTGTTACAAGGTGTGAAATTGAGTAAGACTCAATGCCCGACCAATGCAGAAGATAGAGAGAAAATGAAAGATGTTCCCTATGCTTAAGCCATAGGCTCTATCATGTATGCAATGCTGTGTACCAGACCTGATGTGTGTCTTGCTATAAGTCTAGCAGGGAGGTACCAAAGTAATCCAGGAGTGGATCACTGGACAGCGGTCAAGAACATCCTGAAATACCTGAAAAGGACTAAGGATATGTTTCTCATATATGGAGGTGACAAAGAGCTCATCGTAAATGGTTACGTTGATGCAAGCTTTGACACTGATCCGGACGATTCTAAATCGCAAACCGGATACGTGTTTACATTAAACGGTGGAGCTGTCAGTTGGTGCAGTTCTAAACTAAGCGTTGTGGCGGGATCTACATGTGAAGCAGAGTACATAGCTGCTTCGGAAGCAGCAAACGAAGGAGTCTGGATGAAGGAGTTCATATCCGATCTAGGTGTCATACCTAGTGCATCGGGTCCAATGAAAATCTTTTGTGACAATATTGGTGCAATTGCCTTGGCAAAGGAATCCAGATTTCACAAGAGAACCAAGCACATCAAGAGACACTTCAATTCCATCCGGGATCTAGTCCAGGTGGGAGACATAGAGATTTGCAAGATACATACGGATCTGAATGTTGCAGACCCATTGACTAAGCCTCTTCCACGAGCAAAACATGATCAGCACCAAAGCTCCATGGGTGTTAGAATCATTACTGTGTAATCTAGATTATTGACTCTAGTGCAAGTGGGAGACTGAAGGAAATATGCCCTAGAGGCAATAATAATGTTATTATTTTATTTCCTTATATCATGATAAATGTTTATTATTCATGCTAGAATTGTATTATCCGGAAACATAATACTTGTGTGAATACATAGACAAACTAAACGTCACTAGTATCCCTCTACTTGACTAGCTCATTATCAAAGATGGTTATGTTTCCTAACCATAGACATGTGTTGTCATTTGATTAATGAGATCACATTATTAGGAGAATGATGTGATTGACATGACCCATTCCATTAGCTTAGCACCCGATCGTTTAGTATGTTGCTATTGCTTTCTTCATAACTTATACATGTTCCTATGACTATGAGATTATGCAACTCCCGTTTGCCGGAGGAACACTTTGTGTGCTACCAAACGTCACAACGTAACTGGGTGATTATAAAGGTGCTCTACAGGTGTCTCGAAAAGTACATGTTGGGTTGGCGTATTTCGAGATTAGGATTTGTCACTCCGATTGTCAGAGAGGTATCTCTGGGCCCTCTCGGTAATGCACATCACCTAAGCCTTGCAAGCAATGCAACTAATGAATTAGTTGCGAGATGATGTATTACGGAACGAGTAAAGAGACTTGCCGGCAACGAGATTGAACTAGGTATTGAGATACCGACGATCGAATCTCGGGCAAGTAACATACCGATGACAAAGGGAACAACGTATGTTGTTATGCGGTCTGACCGATAAAAGATCTTCGTAGAATATGTGGGAACCAATATGAGCATCCAGGTTCCGCTATTGGTTATTGACCGGAGACGTGTCTCGGTCATGTCTACATTGTTCTCGAACCCGTAGGGTCCGCACGCTTAAGGTTTCGATGACAGTTATATTATGAGTTTATTAGTTTTGATGTACCGAAGTTAGTTCAGAGTCCCAGATATGATAACGGACATAACGTGGAGTCTCGAAATGGTCGAGACATAAAGATTGATATATTGGACGACTATATTCGGACACCGGAAGTGTTCCGGGGAAGTTTCGGATAAAACCGGAGTACCGGGGGGTTACCGGAACCCCCCGGGGGGTTAATGGGCCTCATGGGCCTAAAGTGGAGAAGAGGAGGGGCGGCCAGGGCCGGCCACGCGCCCCCTCCCCCTCTAGTCCGAATTGGACAAGGAGGGAGGGGCGGCGCCCCCCCTTTCCTTCCTCTCCTCTCTCCCTTCCTTCCCCTTCTCCTACTTGGACAAGGAAAAGGAGGGAGTCCTACTCCCGGTAGGAGTAGGACTCCTCCCTGGCGCACCTCATCATGGCCGGCCGCCCCTCCCCCTTGCTCCTTTATATACGGGGGCAGGGGGCACCTCTAGACACAACAATTGAATCTTGAGATCTCTTAGCCGTGTGCGGTGCCCCCCTCCACCATAATCCTCGATAATATTGTAGCGATGCTTAGGCGAAGCCCTGCGACGGTAGAACATCAAGATCGTCACCACGCCGTCGTGCTGACAGAACTCTTCCCCGACACTTTGCTGGATCAGAGTCCGGGGATCGTCATCGAGCTGAACGTGTGCTAGAACTCGGAGGTGCCGTAGTTTCGGTGCTTGATCGGTCGGGCCGTGAAGACGTACGACTACATCAACCACGTTGTTATAACGCTTCCGCTTTCGTTCTACGAGGGTACGTGGACAACACTCTCCCCTCTCGTTGCTATGCATCACCATGATCTTGCGTGTACGTAGGAAATTTTTTGAAATTACTACGTTCCCCAACATAAAGTCCCCGGCTTTGTTAGGAAGGGGAGTGTTTCCCTTCTTGGCACCAATACCCCTCATGGAGTTTTTCTCCTTCTCCTTAGTAGCACCCTCGCCCTCCTTCACAAAGGTTTGCATGAGAGGAGGAGGTCATTTGTGAAGGAAATATGCCCTAGAGGCAATAATAAAGTTATTATTTATTTCCTTATTTCATGATAAATGTTTATTATTCATGCTATAATTGTATTAACCGGAAACATAATACATGTGTGAATACATAGACAAACAGAGTGTCACTAGTATGCCTCTACTTGACTAGCTCATTAATCAAAGATGGTTATGTTTCCTAACCATAGACAAAGAGTTGTTATTTGATTAACGGGATCACATCATTAGGAGAATGATGTGATTGACATGACCCATTCCATTAGCTTATCACCCGATCGTTTAGTATGTTGCTATTGCTTTCTTCATGACTTATACATGTTCCTATGACTATGAGATTATACAACTCCCGTTTGCCGGAGGAACACTTTGTGTGCTACCAAACGTCACAACGTAACTGGGTGATTATAAAGGAGCTCTACAGGTGTCTCCAAAGGTACATGTTGGGTTGGCGTATTTCGAGATTAGGATTTGTCACTCCGATTGTCGGAGAGGTATCTCTGGGCCCTCTCGGTAATGCACATCACATAAGCCTTGCAAGCATTACACCTAATGAGTTAGTTGTGAGATGATGTATTACGGAACGAGTAAAGAGACTTGCCGGTAACGAGATTGAACTAGGTATTAAGATACCGACGATCGAGTCTCGGGCAAGTAACATACCGATGACAAAGGGAACAACGTATGTTGTTATGCGGTCTGACCGATAAAGATCTTCGTAGAATATGTAGGAGCCAATATGAGCATCCAGGTTCCGCTATTGGTTATTGACCGGAGACATGTCTCGGTCATGTCTACATTGTTCTCGAACCCGTAGGGTCCGCACGCTTAAGGTTACGATGACAGTTATATTATGAGTTTATACATTTTGATGTACCGAAGTTTGTTCGGAGTCCCGGATGTGATCACGGACATGACGAGGAGTCTCGAAATGGTCGAGACATAAAAATTGATATATTGGAAGCCTATGTTTGGATACCAGAAGTGTTCCGGGTGAAATCGGGATTTTACCGGAGTACCGGGAGGTTACCGGAACCCCCCGGGAGCTAAATAGGCCATGATGGGCCTTAGTGGAAAAGAGAAGAGGCAGCCCTACATGGGCCGCGCGCCCCTCCCCTCCCTTGGTCCGAATAGGACAAGGAGAGGGGGCCGGCCCCTCTCTCTCTTTCCCCCCTCCGCGAATCCTATTCCAACTAGGATTGGGGGGGGGGGGGAATCCTACTCCCAGAGGGAGTAGGACTCTCCTGGCGCGCCCTCCTTGGCCGGCCGCCCCCCCCCCTTTAGTCCTTTATATACGGAGGCAGGGGCACCCCAGAGAAACACAAGTTGATCCACGTGATCTATTCCTTAGCCGTGTGCGGCGCCCCCAGCCACCATAGTCCTCGATAATATTGTAGTGGTGCTTAGGCGAAGCCCTGCAGCAGTAGTACGTCAAGATCGTCACCACGCCATCGTGCTGACGGAACTCTTCCCTGACACTTTGCTGGATCGGAGTCCGGGGATCGTCATCGGGCTGAACGTGTGCTAGAACTCGGAGGTGCCGTAGTTTCGGTGCTTGATCGGTCGGATCGTGGAGACGTATGACTACATCAGCCAAACGCTTCCGTTGTCGATCTACTAGGTATGTAGATCATACTCCCCCTCTCGTTGCTATGCATCACCATGATCTTGCGTGTGCGTAGGAAATTTTTTGAAATTACTACGAAACCCAACAGTGGTATCAGAGCCTAGGTTTTATATGTTGATGTTATATGCACGAGTAGAACACAAGTGAGTTGTGGGCGATATAAGTCATACTGCTTACCAGCATGTCATACTTTGGTTCGGCGGTATTGTTGGATGAAGCGGCCTGGACCGACATTACGCGTACGCTTACGCGAAACTGGTTCTACCGACGTGCTTTGCACACAGGTGGCTGGCGGGTGTCAGTTTCTCCAACTTTAGTTAAACCAAGTGTGGCTACGCCCGGTCCTTGCGAAGGTTAAAACAGCACCAACTTGACAAACTATCATTGTGGTTTTGATGCGTAGGTCAGATTGGTTCTTGCTTAAGCCCGTAGCAGCCACGTAAAACTTGCAACAACAAAGTAGAGGACGTCTAACTTGTTTTTGCAGGGCATGTTGTGATGTGATATGGTCAAAACGTGATGAGATATAAGTTGTTGTATGAGATGATCATGTTTTGATAAAGTTATCGGCAACTGGCAAAAGCCTTATGGTTGTCTCTTTATTGCATAAGATGCAAGCGCCAAATAATTGCTTTACTTTATCGCTATGTGATAGCAATAGTTGCAAGAGCAATAGTTGGCGAGACGACCGTGTGACGACACATTGATATAGATCAAGATGATGGAGATCATGGTGTCATGCCGGTGACGATAGAGATCATGACAGTACTTTGGAGATGGAGATCAAAGGCGCAAGATGATGATGGCCATATCATGTCACATATTTTGCTTGCATATGATGTTTATCTTTTTTGCATCTTATCTTGCTTTGATTGACGGTAGCATTTTAAGATGATCTCTCACTAATTATCAAGAAGTGTTCTCCCTGAGTATGCACCATTGCGAAAGTTCTTCATGCTGAGACACCACGTGATGATCGGGTGTGATAGGCTCTACGTTCAAATACAACGGGTGCAAAACAGTTGCACACGTGGAATACTCAGGTTATACTTGACGAGCCAAGCATATACAGATATGGCCTCGGAACACGGAGACCGAAAGGTCGAGCGTGAATCATATAGTAGATATGATCAACATAGTGATGTTCACCAATGAAACTACTCCATCTCATGTGATGATCGGACATGGTTTAGTTGATTTGGATCACGTGATCACTTAGAGGATTAGAGGGATGTCTATCTAAGTGGGAGTTCTTAAGTAATATGATTAAATTGAACTTAAATTTATCATGAACTTAGTCCTGGTAGTATTTTGCAAATCATGTTGTAGATCAATAGCTCGCGTTGTTGCTTCCCTGTGTTTATTTTGATATGTTCCTAGAGAAAATTGTGTTGAAAGATGTTAGTAGCAAAGATGCGGATTGGATCCGTGATCTGAGGTTTATCCTCATTGCTGCACAGAAGATTTATGTCCTTGATGCACCGCTAGGTGACAGACCTATTGTAGGAGCAGATGCAGACATTATGAACGTTTGGCTAGCTCAATATGATGACTACTTGATAGTTTAGTGCACCATGCTTAATGGCTTAGAATCGGGACTTCAAAGACGTTTTGAACGTCATGGACCATATGAGATGTTCCAGGAGTTGAAGTTAATATTTCAAGCAAATACCCGAGTTGAGAAATATGAAGTCTCCAACAAGTTCTATAGCTAAAAGATGGAGGAGAATCGCTCAACTAGTGAGCATGTGCCCAGATTGTCTAAGTACTACAATCGCTTGAATCAAGTGGGATTTAATCTTCCAGATAAGATAGTGATTGACAGAATTCTCTAGTCACCATCACCAAGTTAGTAGAACTTCGTGATGAACTATGATATGCAAGGGATAACGGAAACGATTCCCAAGCTCTTCGTAATGCGGAAATTGATGAAGGTAGAAATCGAGAAAAACATCAAGTGTTGATGGTAGACAAGACCACTAGTTTCAAGAAAAGGGCAGAGGGAAGAAGGGGAACTTCAAAAAGAACAGCAAGCAAGTTGCTGCTCAAGTGAAGAAGCCCAAGTCTGATCCTAAGCCTGAGACTAAGTGCTTCTACTGCAAAGGGACTGGTCACTGGAAGCGAAACTACCCCAAGTGATTGGCAGATAAGAAGGATGGCAAAGTGAACATAAGTATATTTGATATACATGTTATTGATATGTACTTTACTAGTGTTTATAGCAACCCCTCAGTATTTGATACTAGTCCAGTTGCTAAGATTAGTAACTCGTAACGGGAGTTGCAGAATAAATAGAAACTAGTTAAGGGTGAAGTGACGATGTATGTTGGAAGTGGTTCCAAGATTGATATGATCATCATCGCACACTCCCTATAAATTCAGGATTAGTGTTGAACCTAAATAAGTGTTATTTGGTGTTTACGTTGAGCATGAATATGATTTGATCATGTTTATTGTAATACGGTTATTCATTTAAGTAAGAGAATAAATTGTTGTTCTGTTTACATGAATAAAACCTTATATGGTTACACACCCAATGAAAATAGTTCGTTGGATCTCGATCGTAGTGATACACATAATCATAATATTGAAACCAAAAGATGCAAAGTTAATAATGATAGTGCAACTTATTTGTAGCACTGCCGTTTAGGTCATATTGGTGTAAAGCGCATGAAGAAACTCCATGCTGATGGGCTTTTGGAATCACTTGATTATGAATCAGTTGATGCTTGCGAACCATGCCTCATGGGCAAGATGACTAAAGACTCTGTTCTTCGGAACAATGGAGCGAGCAACAGATTTGCTGAAAATCATACATACTGATGTATGTGGTCCGATGAATATTGAGGCTCGCGATAGGTATCATTATTTTCTGATCTTCACAGATGATTTGAGCAGATATGAGTATATCTACTTGATGAAACAAAGGTCTGAAACATTTGAAAAGTTCAAAGAATTTCAGAGTGAAGTGGAGAATCATCGTAACAAAAATGAAAGTTTCTACGATATGATCGCAGAAGTAAAATATTTGAGTTACAAGTTTGGTCTTCAATTAAAACAATGTGGAATAGTTTCACAAACCCATGCCACCTGGAACACCACAGCATAATGGTGTGTCCGAATGTCATAACCGTACTTTATTAGATATGGTGCGATCTATGATGTCTCTTACCGATCTACCACTATCGTTTTGGGGTTATGCATTAGAGACAGCTGCATTCACGTTAAATAGGGCACCATCTAAGTCCGTTGAGACGACACAATCTGAACTGTGGTTTGGCAAGAAACCAAAGTTGTCGTTTCTTAAAGTTTGGGGTTGTGATGCTTATATGAAAAAGTTTCATCCTAATAAGCTCAAACCCAAATCAGAGAAATATGTCTTCATAGGATACCCAAGGAGACTGTTGGGTACACCCTCTATCACAAATCCGAAGGCAAGACTTTTGTTGCTAAATTAGGAGTTTTTCTAGAGAAGGAGTTTCTCTCGAAAGAAGTGAGTAGGAGGAAAGTAGAACTTGATGAGGTAACTGTACCTGCTCCCTTATTGGAAAGTAGTTCATCACAGAAATCTGTTCCTGTGACTACTACACCAATTAGTGAGGAAGCTAATGATGATGATCATGTAACTTCAGATCAAGTTACTACCAAATCTCGTAGGTAAACCAGAGTGAGATCCACACCAGAGTGGTACGGTAATCCTGTTCTGGAAGTCATGTTACTAGACCATGACGAACTTGCGAACTATGAGGAAGCGATGATGAGCCCAGATTCCGCGAAATGGTTTGAGGCCATGAAATCTGAGATATGATCCATGTATGAGAACAAAGTATGGACTTTGATGGATTTGCCCGATGATCGGCAAGCCATAGAAAATAAATGGATCTTCAAGAGGAAGACGGACGCTGATAGTAGTGTTACTATCTACAAAGCTAGAATTGTCGCAAAAGGTTTTCGACAAGTTCAAGGTGTTGACTACGATGAGATTTTCTCACTCGTATCTATGCTTAAGTCTGTCCGAATCATGTTAGCAGTTGCCGCATTTTATGAAATCTGGCAAATGGATAAACAAAACTGCATTCCTTAATGGATTTACTAAAGAAGAGTTGTATATGATGCAACTAGAAGGTTTTGTCGATCCTAAAGGTGTTAACTAAATATGCAAGCTCCAGCGATCCATCTATGGACTGGTGCAAGAATCTCGGAGTTGGAATATACGCTTTGATAAGTTGATCAAAGCATATAGTTTTATACAGACTTGCGGTGAAGCCTGTATTTACAAGAAAGTGAGTGGGAGCACTACAGCATTTCTGATAAGTATATGTGTATGACATATTGTTGATCGGAAATAATGTAGAATTATTCTGCAAAGCATAAAGGAGTGTTTGAAAGGATTTTTTTCAAAGAAAGGCCTCGGTGAAGCTGCTTACATATTGAGCATCAAGATCTATAGAGATAGATCAAGACGCTTGATAAGTTTTTTCAATGAGTACATACCTTGACAAGTTTTTGAAGTAGTTCAAAATAGAACAGTCAAAGAAAAGAGTTCTTGGCTGTGTTACAAGGTGTGAAATTGAGTAAGACTCAAAGCCCGACCACGGTAGAAGATAGAAAGAGAATGAAAATCATTCCCTATGCCTCAGCCATAGGTTCTATAAAGTATGCCATGCTGTGTACCAGATCTATTGTATACCCTACACTGATTTTGGCAAGGGAGTACAATAGTGATCTAGGAGTAGATCACTGGACAGCGGTCAAAATTATCCTTAGTGGAATAAGGATATATTTCTTGATTATGGACATGACAAAAAGGTTCGTCGTAAAGGGTTACGTCGATGCAAATTTTGACACTAATCTAGATGACTCTAAGTCTCAATCTGGATACATATTGAAAGTGGGAGCAATTAGCTATAGTAGCTCCGTGCAGAGCATTGTTGACATAGAAATTTGCAAAATACATACGGATCTGAATATAGCAGACCCGTTGACTAAACTTCTCTCACAGGCAAAACATGATCACACCTTAGTACTCTTTGGGTGTTAATCACATAGCAATGTGAACTAGATTATTGACTCTAGTAAACCCTTTGAGTGTTGGTCACATAATGATGTGAACTATTGGTGCTAAATCACATGGCAATGTGAACTAGATTATTGACTCTAGTGCAAGTGGGAGACTGAAGGAAATATGCCCTAGAGGCAATAATAAAGTTATTATTTATTTCCTTATTTCATGATAAATGTTTATTATTCATGCTAGAATTGTATTAACCGGAAACATAATACATGTGTGAATACATAGACAAACAGAGTGTCACTAGTATGCCTCTACTTGACTAGCTCATTAATCAAAGATGGTTATGTTTCCTAACCATAGACAAAGAGTTGTTATTTGATTAACGGGATCACATCATTAGGAGAATGATGTGATTGACATGACCCATTCCATTAGCTTAGCACCTGATCGTTTAGTATGTTGCTATTGCTTTCTTCATGACTTATACATGTTCCTATGACTATGAGATTATACAACTCCCGTTTGCCGGAGGAACACTTTGTGTGCTACCAAACCTCACAACGTAACTGGGTGATTATAAAGGAGCTCTACAGGTGTCTCCAAAGGTACATGTTGGGTTGGCATATTTCGAGATTAGGACTTGTCACTCCGATTGTCGGAGCGGTATCTCTGGGCCCTCTCGGTAATGCACATCACATAAGCCTTGCAAGCATTACAACTAATGAGTTAGTTGTGAGATGATGTATTACGGAACGAGTAAAGAGACTTGCCGGTAACGAGATTGAACTAGGTATTAAGATACCGACGATCGAGTCTCGGGCAAGTAACATACCGATGACAAAGGGAACAACATATGTTGTTATGCGGTCTGACCGATAAAGATCTTCGTAGAATATGTAGGAGCCAATATGAGCATCCAGGTTCCGCTATTGGTTATTGACCGGAGACATGTCTCGGTCATGTCTACATTGTTCTCGAACCCGTAGGGTCCGCACGCTTAAGGTTACGATGACAGTTATATTATGAGTTTATACATTTTGATGTACCGAAGTTTGTTCGGAGTCCCGGATGTGATCACGGACATGACGAGGAGTCTCGAAATGGTCGAGACATAAAAATTGATATATTGGAAGCCTATGTTTGGATACCGGAAGTGTTCCGGGTGAAATCAGGATTTTACCGGAGTACCGGGAGGTTACCGGAACCCCCCGAGAGCTAAATGGGCCATGATGGGCCTTAGTGGAAAAGAGAAGGGGCAGCCCTACATGGGCCGTGCGCCCCTCCCCTCCCTTGGTCCGAATAGGACAAGGAGAGGGGGTCGGCCCCTCTCTCTCTTTTCCCCCCTCCGCGAATCCTATTCCAACTAGGATTGGGGGGGAATCCTACTCCCAGAGGGAGTAGGACTCTCCTGGCGCGCCCTCCTTGGCCGGCCGCCTCCCCCCCCCTTTAGTCCTTTATATACGGAGGCAGGGGCACCCCAGAGAAACACAAGTTGATCCACGTGATCTATTCCTTAGCCGTGTGCGGCGCCCCCAGCCACCATAGTCCTCGATAATATTGTAGCGGTGCTTAGGCGAAGCCCTGCAGTAGTAGTACGTCAAGATCGTCACCACGCCGTCGTGCTGACGGAACTCTTCCCCGACACTTTGCTGGATCGGAGTCCGGGGATCGTCATCGGGCTGAACGTGTGCTAGAACTCGGAGGTGCCGTAGTTTCGGTGCTTGATCGGTCGGATCGTGGAGACGTACGACTACATCAGCCAAATGCTTCCGTTGTCGATCTACTAGGTATGTAGATCATACTCCCCCTCTCGTTGCTATGCATCACCATGATCTTGCGTGTGCGTAGGAAAATTTTTGAAATTACTACGAAACCCAACAGTTTGGCCTTGTCATTCTTCTTCTTGTTCTTGGACTTGGGAACGTACCCAATCCCTTCCTTGGCCACAACTCCCTTTTGGTTGGTCAAGAGGTCGTTGAGGTTCTTCTCGCCTTGTATGCAAGATGCAAGACCTTTATCAAGTTGCACCTTTAGCTTAGCGTTCTCCTCAACAAGATGCACATGCTCACAACACGGGTTAGTAGCATTTGCATTATCAATTAACATCATACGAGGAAAAGTGGCTTTTTCCTTGGTTAGCTTTACTTGAAGTTGATCATGAGACTCTTTGAGGCTAGCGTGATCACCCTTCAAGACCTTGTGAGCCTTGTCAAGTAGATCAAACTCCTCTTTGAGTCTAGCAAGATCAACCTCAAGTTCGGCCTTCTCGGAGTTTAGCACACGAGAAACAATGAGAGCATGATCAAAATCTTTCTTTAACTTAGCATGATCAATGTTGTGTGACTCCTCAAGAGCCAAACGAAGACCACACTCTTCCTCAAGAGCATTGGAAAGATCCGAGATCTCATTGGCATAGTCACGACTATGCCCCTCCATCTTGGAGATAGTATCTTCATGAGACTCGATCATGTCATTGGCTTCACCGAGTTGTTCCAAGAGAGCAATAAAATGCTTCTTGGATTTACCCTTGAGTTTACCCATAAAGGACTCAAGCTCATTTTCCTCCACATTAGATCCCCCACATTCATCAATGCAATCCGTCAAGGAAGGATTATTAATGATGGTAGTTTTGATGTTGGGAGTTACCTTGTTGGTGGCTTTAGCCATGAGACACTTGGCGGTGATGTTCTCATTGGGTGAGTCCAAGAGAGATACTCGTGGAGTTTTTGCAATGGCAACGGATGCCATGGCCACCGACTCACCATCTTCATCATCATCATCATCCTCATGGTACTCTTCTTGAACCACCAACGCCTTGTGAGGGATTTTCTTGGTGAAGTTGTTCTTGTTAGGGAAAGACTTGGCTTTGTCCTTTCGAATGAGCTTGCCACCATTGTCTTCCCTCTTCTCATACGGGCACTCCGCAACAAAGTGACTCACATTGCCACAATTGTAGCAAGTCCTTACATGTTGCTTTCTCTTCGTGCCACTTGAGTTGTTCTTGTTGAAGTTTGGCCTTGAGTTTTTCTTACTCCAAAATTGCCTTGAAGCAGGTGCCATGTGTTCATGATAGGCATACTTTGTATCTTCGAGGTTGCTTTCCTCTTCTTCCTCTTCTTCTTCCTCTTCACCGCAAACCTTGGCCTTTAATGCAAGGTTGGGCTTCTTTGCCCTTTGAGAGCGAAGCACCGCATTGTCGGCGGTCTTGTCCAAGATGTTCATAGCCACAAACTCATCCAACACTTCACTTGAGGTCAAAGTGTGGAAGTCCGGCCTTTGACGAATGACGGAGGACATGGCCTTGTGGTAAGGCATCATTGCCTTGAGGAATTTGTGCTTGATCCAATTGTTATCTGTGTCCTTGCTCCCGTGAACTCGGAGTGAGACCGCGAGTTTGGTTACTCTCCGATAAAGCTCATGGGGTTCTTCATCTTCTTTCATAGCAAACTCATTGGCTTCATCTTGCACTACTTCATAGTTGGAGCATTGAATGCTCGCGCTTCCCCGGTAGAGAGAGACAACACAAAGCCATGCATCTTTGGCCAAGGCGAAGGGCCGAAGATGAGGAAGATCTTCGGGTGGAATTGCATCTTGTATGATGAAGAGAGCATTCTCATTGAATTGATTATCCGCGGCTTCTCGAGGAGTGAAGTTGCTTGGATCGTGCGGATGAAAACCTTCTTCAATGATTCTCCAAAGATTAGTGTTCACATGATTTAAGTGACGCTTAAAGTGATAAACCCAAGAATCAAAGTCCTCAGTTTTCACAACCTTAGGGGGAGGACCGGCATGATTCAAATGAGTGGAAGGAACCGGTCCACCATAAACAAGTGGTGGTTCCACATGAGCAAAGATGCCGGTGCCATTTTTACCACTAGAAGGAGCCTTTTCATTACTAGCTTCCCCCTTGTCGGAGATAGCATCCGTCACCTTGTCAGTGGGATCACCCACTTTCAACGGTGTGGTGGATAGTTTAAGCCCTTCAAGGAATTTAGTAAACATGCTTTCAACCTCGGTCGTCATGGAGGTTTTCAATGTCTCCAAGGCCACATTGAACTCCTCACGAGAGATCGAGGTTCCCCCATCGCCCGTAGATGAGATCGGATTCACACCGGAGTGTTCCTCCACACCGTCTACGATATCAACCATACTCTTCGGATGGTAAAGTCCTTAAAAAGAGACGAGGCTCTGATACCAATTGAAAGGATCGATATGGTTGACTAGAAGGGGGTGAATAGGCAACTAACAATTTTTAGCTTTTCTTTAACAATTTAAACTTTGCATCAAAGTAGGTTGTCTAGATATGCAACTAGGTGAGCAACCTATATGATGCAACAAAGATAGGAACACAAGCAAGCAAGAGATATATCACAAATAAGCTTGCACAAGTAAAGGCACGAGATAACCAAGAGTGGAGCCGGTGGAGACGAGGATGTGTTACCGAAGTTCCTTCCCTTTGAGGGGAAGTACGTCTCCGTTGGAGCGGTGTGGAGGCACAATGCTCCCCAAGAAGCCACTAGGGCCACTGTATTCTCCTCACGCCCTCACACAATGAGAGATGTCGTGATTCCACTGTTGGTGCCCTTGGAGGCGGCGACCGAACCTTTACAAACAAGGTTGGGGCAATCTCCACAACTCAATTGGAGGCTCCCAACGACACCATGAAGCTTCACCACAATGGACTATGGCTCCGCGGTGACCTTAATCGTCTAGGGTGCTCAAACACCCAAGAGTAACAAGATCCACAAGGGATTAGTGGGGGGAATCAAATTTCTCTTGGTGGAAGTGAAACGCCCTCGATGCGGCTATATCTCCCACGTGTCGAAGCACGACTTAGAGGCATAACCGCATTGAAAGCAATGTCGCAAGTGAGGTAATCTTCGCAAACAACCCATGTAATACATAAGGGAAAGAGATACATAGTTGGCTTACACTCGCCACTTCACACAATTACAGGAATAAAGCATTACAACATCCAAATACAATCAAGGTCCGACTATGGAACCAGAATAAAAGAAGAACCCCAAATGCGACAAGGTCCCGATCGACCCCAACTGGGCTCCACTACTAATCAACTAGAAAGAAACAACACAAAGGACGAGATCTTCATCGAGCTCCTCCTTGAGCTTGGTTGCGTCACCTGCTCGGTTCAACGGCACCTGCAAACTGGTTTTGGAAGTATCTGTGAGTCACGGGGACTCAGCAATCTCACACCCTCGCGATCAAGACTATTTAAGCTTATGGGTAAGGCAAAGGTATGAGGTGGAGCTGCAGCAAGCGACTAGCATATATGGTGGCTAACATACGCAAATGAGAGCGAGAAGAGAAGGCAAAGCACGATCGAGAAACTATGATCAAGAAGTGATCCTAGAACAACCTACGTCAAGCATAACTCCAACACCGTGTTCACTTCCCGGACTCCGCCGGAAAGAGACCATCACGGTTACGCACGCGGTTGGTGCATTTTAATTAAGGTCAACTTCAGGTTTTCTACAACCGGACATTAACAAATTCCCATCTGCCCATAACCGCGGGCACGGCTTTCGAAAGTTCAAATCCCTGCAGGGGTGTCCCAACTTAGCCCATAACAAGCTCTCACCGTCAACGAAGGCTTTCGAAAGTTCAAATCCCTGCAGGGGTGTCCCAACTTAGCCCATAACAAGCTTTCACGGTCAACGAAGGATATTCCTTCTAGCGGGAAGACCCGATCAGACTCGGAATCCCGGTTACAAGACATTTCGACAAGGTAAAACTAAACCAGCAACACCGCCCGAATCTGCCGACAAATCCCGATAGGAGCTGCACATATCTCTTTCTCAGGGCACACTCAGATTGTCTTAGGTACGGGTAGGCCAGCCCAGAGTTGCCCCTGGTGGCCACCGGCAGCTGACAGGTTGGACCAACACTCAGAGGAGCACTGGCCCGGGGGGTTAAAATAAAGATGACCCTTGAGTCTGCAGAACCCAAGGGAAAGAAAAGGCTAGGTGGCGAATAGTAAAACCAATGTTGGGCATTGCTGGAGGAGTTTTACTCAAGGCGAACTGTCAAGGGGTTCCCATTATAACCCAACCGCGTAAGGAACGCAAAATCCGGGAACATAACACCGATATGACGGAAACTAGGGTGGCAAGAGTGGAACAAAACACCAGGCATAAGGCCGAGCCTTCCACCCTTTACCAAGTATATAGATGCATTAATTAAATAAGAGATATTGTGATATCCCAACAAGTAAACATGTTCCAACAAGGAACAACATCTCCATGTTCCAACAAGGAACAATCTTCAATCTTCACCTGCAACTAACAACGCTATAAGAGGGGCTGAGCAAAGCGATAACGTAGCCAAACAATGGTTTGCTAGGACAAGGTGGGTTAGAGGCTTGGTTCAACAATATGGGAGGCATGATAAGCAAGTGGTAGGTATCGCAACATAGGCATAGCAAAAGAGCGAGCAACTAGCAAGCAAAGATAGAAGTGATTTCGAGGGTATGATCATCTTGCCTGAAAACCCGCGAGGAAGAAGAACGAGTCCATGAAGAGACAAACGGACATAGACGAACGGGTCCTCACAAACGCGACGTTATCGAATCCAACCCGAAGAAGCAAACACCGGAAATAAGCACACAACATAGTAAACAACCAACACATGAACATGGCATTATGCACAACCAAGTTTGATGCATGTCCGGTTTAATGATTCATGGCATGGCAAAGTGCACAAGCAAAACTACAAGTTAAGTGGAGCTCAATATGCAACGAGTTGCATAGTGACGAAACACCACAACAAGTTATTTAGTTCGATCTCGTTTATGTACCCAACAATATTAAATGTTGATTAACATGGCAAGAGGTGAAGAAAATGAAAACTACCTATCTAGGCAAGTTTAAATGAGGCCAGAACAACAAACAACAAATTCCGGTAAATCCCCATATGCATATTTTAGATTTGGTGCTGTTCTGCCCTAAACCATATTTTAGAGTTGTTAAACATGAAAAGTAAGGCCACCATGATAAACTAGGCAAAATTCTACCCCATTTACATATAAAGATTATTTAATTTGGAGTTACGGTTATTTAGTTATGAATTAAAGCATTTTAACATGGCATAGGAGCAAATTTAAACAAACGGCATTTTAGATATTTTAAACATGGATGAGAACGACAAATTATTAAACTAGATGAAAAACTAAGTAAGTTTCATATACAACATGTTTCATTTGGATGCAAGAATATTTAGGTATGAGCAATGCAATTTTAATGGCATTTCTGAAAATATGCATGCACTGGATATATGACACACAGAATGGAAAAAACGTCTACGGGCCGAATGCAACGCACTGTGCAAGGCCCAAGATGGACCTGGCCCGAAAAGGATGAGTGTGTGTGAACAAAAATTAAAAGGAGAGGACCTGTTGGATCGATGCACACTCTAAAGACCACTGGGATACCAGCGTATTGCTGATAAGAGAGCGGCTAGGCGCAACATGAAGAAGGATAAGGGCTTGATCTGAGTGAGCCAAAATTGGTGCAAAAAGTTGATGAAAAAGAACCAGGGGCGCCTGGGATTTGATCCCGAGACCCCTTCGTTACATGCATGGACTGTTAACCAGATGGGCTATGATAGAACTCTGCTAACGAATGCCTTACGCTCAACATGAACTATGCTCTGGCGTTGATCTGAACGTGGCTGGACGCAAACGAGCAGCGAAACTTGCTGATGCAGCAAGGGTGAGTGTGCATGTGGAATAACTGAAACAACAACAACAAAAATGAAAAGGAAGGGAGAGCTGGGTTTGAACCCAGGACCTAACGGATGGATGCATCGTGGAGCGAACCACTGCGCAGCCATGGCTTCTGTTGATAGGGAAGGGCGCGGCCTTCTAAGAGATAGCCCAGGGTCAAGCTTCTCTGTTTAGACAGAGAAGACGACGGCTGCGACGACGGCGCCGGCGAGGGCAGCCGTGGCGATGGCGGGGGTTGAGAGGCCGCGACGGGCGTGCAGAATAGGCTAAGGAGGTGCGCGTGCGTGCGGAGGGCTGCGGGAGGAGTCCAGAGCGTGAGCCTCGAGAAGAAGCTCGTCTCAGGCCACGGCGAATTGCGGCGATGCAGCGGCGAAGCAGGGCGCGGCGAGGCGAAACAGAGGGGCGACGGCTGAGTGCGTGTGAGGATGCATGCAAGGTGAAGCGAGCAGAGCCTAGAACACGAGCTTGGACTCGCTGCCATGGTCGTCCATGGCGGACATGGCCTCTGACGTGACGGGATCGACGACCACAACGACAGAATCGAACCTGAGAGGGGCTGGGAGGAATGGCTGCTCACCTAGGTCTCGTAGGACAAGATGAGGATGTCGGAGATGTGGTGCAGCCAGGGCGAGGACGCGGTGACTGGCGGCTTCGGCTCCGTGACGAAGAGGAAGACGAAGGCGACGGCGACGTAGTGGAGGCGACCTAGGGCGGGGAAGACGTCTGAACGGAAGTAGTAGACGTAGAGGAAGAAGATGGACATGCCGGAGATGACCGTGGTGGCCTCCGTCCACGCAGGCAAACGCGAAGCTCTCGGTGGTGCCCTCTTTTCTCTGACTCTTGAGGAAGAAGGAAAACAGGGGAAGGGAAAGGGTGGCGGCGGCGAGAGGGAAACCCTAGGGGGCGCGGGTTGCTGGATTTATAGGAGGGGGCTAGACGGCGCGACCTCGGCGTCCGTGAAGGAGCTCACGGCGCGACTGCGAGCTCTGTATCTAAGGCAGAGACGACGAGCAGAACGGGGCAGGTGGCCGTGAACAGGTTTTGGGCCAGCTGGAAGAGGCCCAGGTGGGCTGCGGTGGCTACAGGGAGGCCTTCTCCCTTTTCTTAAAATCTGTAGATTCAAATTCCCAGATGGAGAAAAGAAAAAGGCAAGGTGTTACAGGAAGAAAGAGAAGTAAGTAAAAATATACTTAAGCTCCTGGATTTATGCACAAATAAAGAAAAGTGGTGTGGAGATTTTACAGACTATAAATTTAAACATGTTCGAATTTAATTCAAACTTGCATGAATTTATAACCTAACCAAACCGAATCCAAATGGGCTGAAATCTTATAGGATGACCCTACATAATATGTATGATTTGTGGGCACAAGATGAGCATTTATGGAGGAATTAAGTTCAATATGTTGAATTTCGAAAACCCTATCAAATGAGTTCTGGTTGGGATGAACTTTGAGAGGGTGGCTGGACATATATAAAAATGAAATATGACCAAGGTTTGGGTAAGGATTAAGAAGTGAAAATGCCAATCAAATAGAGGAAGAATAGGGAAAGAAGGAAGTAGCACTTTGGGGATTTGGAAACTTGGGTGAAACCAAGTTGAAGTTGAGCAATGAGTAAAATACGAAAGATCAAAGAGAAGAAGGAGTTGCAATGCACATGATGCTTGTGGCAACAACATGAATGGCCAAATGCAATATGACAAGAGATAGGCATGGCAATGCAATACAAACAATGATGAACATGATGCAAGAAGAAAATATGAGAATGGCACTCATCATGATCATGGTATAAGCATATAGGAATGAAATATGCAAAACAATTATGATAATGCAACAAACACAAAACAACACACGGCAACAACTAAAATAAAGGGAAGGCAACTCGAGCATCGGATCCGGGGCGTTACAGGAAGTGTAGATCGGGGCCTTCTCAACCACTCCCGAGCAAATCAACAAGTTTGATTGGCTAGGGAGTGAGATCGGGCGAAAATGGAGCTTAGAGCAACAATGGAGCTTAGGGTTAGAAGAGGTAGTCAACTAGAGGAAGAAGACACCGCTTTTATAGCTTAGGACAAAAATCCAACCGTTATCCACCTACCAGCCCGTGACCAGCGGTACTACCGCAGGGCCACACGGTACTTCCGCTTGCTGACAAGCGGTACTACCGCAAGGCCACGCGGTACTACCGTGCGGACCCGCGGTACTACCGCTGCAGACGCAGCAGCTAGGGCAGACCTGTAGCACAAGAGCTGAGGGCCGTACTGCCACGGGCGCGGTACTACCGCTCCCCCTTGTGGTACTACCGCAAGGCAGGAAACCCCTAGCCTGGGAAGAGCGCGGATAAATCCGTGCCTACTTCCGCTGGTAAACGTAAGAAGCAAAAATCGGACATAGTACTACCGCAGAGGAGCGGTACTACCGCCTGGCAGCTGAGCCAGGCCGAGCACAGTACTACCGCGCAATGGATGTGGTACTACCGCAGTGCGCGGATGTAAAAAATTACATCCGCCCCTACTACCGCGAAGGAGCGGTACTTGGCCTGGGAGCCACGGTACTGCGGCTCCAGAGGAGCGGTACTACCGTGGGCACCTGTGATACTACCGCTCAACAGGGAGCAGTACTACCGCAAGCCCACCAACAGCAGTCAGGACAAGGGAAAGGAGGATCAACGGAGGATGCTCCAAAGAGCAGGGGAAAGGAGGGGACAAGGAAGAAAACGTGTACGTGATGATTCCACCCAAACCTTTCCGACGCGGACCCCCTCTTAATAGTGCGGCTTTCCTACGACTCAAATCCACCAAAAAGAAACATAGAAAAGACGCCGTCTTCAACAGTCTTCGAGGGCACCAAACCGTGTTGTACCTAGCGATGAAACGTCTGGGAAACTCAAGGCACACGATTAGTCCGCAAAAGCATTGTCATCAATCGCCAAAACAATTTAGGGATAAATATGCCCTTAAAATCCCCAAGATTAGTCCCTTTCCACTCCTTATTCCAAAATCCATCAAATCTTTACCCAAAACTTGAAAACTTCACAACACAAAACTTCAACAGAAAATCTCATGAGCTCCGTTAGTATAAGAAAACAAACCACCACTTCAAGGTACTGTAATGAACTAATTCTTTATTTAAATTGGTGTTAAACCTACTGTATTCCAACTTCTATATGGTTCATACCCCCCGATACTAGCCATAGATTCATCAAAATAAGCAAACAACACACGAAAAACAGAATCTGTCAAAAATAGAACAGTCTATAGTAATCTGTAGGTTTCTAATACTTCTGTAACCCCAAAAATTGTGAAATAAATTGGTGGACGTGCGGAATTTTTCTATTAATCATCTGCAAAAATAATCAACCTAATCTCACTCTCCAGTAAAAAATGGCAGCAAATCTCGTGAATGCTAAAGTTTCTATTCTTTACAGCAAGATCGCAAAGACTTCCCCCAAGTCTTCCCAAAGGTTCTACTTGGCACAAACACTAATTAAAAACATAAAACCACATCTAAACAGAATATAGATGAATTATTTATTACTAAACAGGAACAAAAAACAAGAAACAAAAATAAAATTGGGTTGCCTCCCAACAAGCGCTATAGTTTAACGCCCCTAGCTAGGCATAAAAACAAGAATAGATCTAGGTATTATCATCTTTGGTATGCAATCCATAAGTGGCTCTCAAAATAGATTCATAAGGTAATTTAATTTTCTTCCTAGGAAAGTGTTCCATGCCTTTCCTTAACGGAAATTAGAATCTAATATTCCCTTCTTTCATATCAATAATTGCACCAATCGTTCTAAGCAAAGGTCTACCAAGAATTATAGGACATGTAGGATTGCAATCTACATCAAGAACAATGAAATCTACGGGAACATAATTCCTATTTGCAACAATAAGAACATCATTAATCCTTCCCATAGGTTTCTTAATAGTGAAATCCGCAAGATGCAAATTTAAAGAACAATCATCAAATTCACGAAAACCTAACACATCACACAAAGTTTTTGGAATCGTGAAAACACTAGCACCCAAATCACATAAAGCAAAGCATTCATGATCTTCAATTTTAATTTTAATAGTAGGTTCCCACTCATCATAAAGTTTTCTAGGGATAGAAACTTCTAATTCCAGCTTTTCTTCATAAGATTGCATTAAAGCATCAACGATATGTTTGGTAAAAGCCTTATTTTGACTATAAGCATGAGGAGAATTTAATATGGATTGCAACAAGGAAATACAATCTATCAAAGAGAAATTACCATAATTAAATTCCTTGAAATCCAAAATAGTGGGTTCATTGATATGTAAAGTTTTGACCTCTTCAATCCCACTTTTACCAACTTTTGCATCAAGATCTAAAAACTTCGAATCATTGGGACGTCTTTTAGCTAAAGTTGCCTCATCTCCAGTCACATCATTATCAAGATTCATATTTCAAAACAAAGATTTAATAGGAGACACATCAATCACTTTTAGATCTTCATCATTACTATCATGGAAACTAGAAGAACACGCTTTTATAAAGCAATCTTTTTTAGCACACATCCTAGCGGTTCTTTCTTTGCACTCATCAATGGAAATTCTCATGGCTTTGAGGGACTCATTGGTATCATGCTTAGGTAGAATAGATCTAAGTTTCAAAGAACCAACATCAAGAGAAATTCTATCCACGTTCCTAGCCAACTCATCAATCTTAGGCAAAAAAAATTTCAAGCAAAGCATTAAAATTCTTTTGCGAAATAATAAATTCTTTAACACTAGTCTCAAAATCAGAGGGCATCTTATTAAAATTTACATAAGAGTTGTTGTAGGAATTACCATAATTATTAGAGGAATTACTAGGGAATGGCCTAGGATTAAAGTTTCCTCTATATGTTTGCTACCAAAATTGTTCCTACCAACAAAATTCACATCCATAGATTCATTATTATTCTCAATCAAAGTAGACAAAGGCATATCATTAGGATCAGAAGAAACACTCTTATTAGCAAACAATTTCATGAGTTCATCCATCTTTCCACTCAAAACATTAATTTCTTCTATAGCATGAACCTTTTTACTAGTTGATCTTTCGGTGTGCCATTGAGAATAATTAACCATAATATTGTCTAGGAGTTTAATAGCTTATCCTAAAGTGATTTCCATAAAAGTGCCTCCCGCGGCTGAATCTAAAAGATTTCTAGAAGCAAAATTCAATCCAGCATAAAAAATTTGTATGATCATCCACAGATTCAAACCATGTGTAGGGCAATTACGTATCATTAATTTCATCCTCTCCCAAGCTTGTGCAACATGCTCATGATCAAGTTGCTTAAAATTCATAATATCGTTTCTAAGAGAGATGATCTTAGCGGGAGGAAAATACTTAGAGATAAAAGCATATTTGCACTTATTCCAAGAATCAATACTATTTTTAGGCAAAGAGGAAAACCAAGTTTTAGCACGATCTCTAAGCAAAAACATGAATAGCTTCAATTTAACAATATCATTATCCACATCTTTCTTCTTTTGCATATCAAACAAATCAACAAAGCTGTTTAGATGGGTGGCGTCATCTTCACTAGGAAGGCCAGAAAACGGATCTTTCATGACAAGATTCAGCAAAGCAGTATTAATTTCACAAGATTCAGCATCGATAAGAGGAGCAATCGGAGTGCTAATAAAATCATCATTGCTGGTATTGGAAAAGTCACACAATTTAGTATTATCTTGAGCCATCGTGACAAACAATCCAACACACAAGCAAGCAAGAGGCAAGCAAAAAGAGGCGAACGAAAAAGAGGGCAAATAAAACGGCAAGGGTGAAGTGGGGGAGAGGAAAACAAGAGGCAAATGGCAAATAATGTAATGCGAGGGATAAGAGTTTGTGATAGGTACTTGGTATGTCTTGACTTGATGCAACCTCCCCGGCAACAGCGCCATAAATCCTTCTTGCTACCTCTTGAGCATGTGTTGGTTTTCCCTTGAAGAGGAAAGGGTGATGCAGCACGGTAGTGTAAGTATTTCCCTTAGTTTTTGAGAACCAAGGTATCAATCCAGTAGGAGGTAACACACAAGTCACCTAGTACCGGCACAAACAAACAAGAACCTCGCAACCAACGCGATAAAGGGGTTGCCAATCCCTTCACGGTCACTTACGAAAGTGAGATCTGATAGAGATAATAAGATTAATATTTTTGGTATTTTTATGATATAGATTGGAAAATAAAGATTGCAAAATAAACGGTAATAGAAATAGCAAATTGGTATGGAAATAATATGATGAAAGATAGACCCGGGGGCCATAGGTTTCACTAGTGGCTTCTCTCAAGATAGCAAATTCTACGGTGGGTGAACAAATTACTATCGAGCAATTGATAGAAAAGCGAATACTTATGAGAATATCTAGGCATGATCATGTATATAGGCATCACGTCCGTGACAAGTAGACCAAAACGATTCTGCATCTACTACTATTACTCCACACATCGACTGCTATCCAGCATGCATCTAGAGTATTAAGTTCATAAGAACAGAGTAACGCATTAGGCAAGATGACATGATGTAGAGGGATAAACTCAAGCAATATGATATAAACCCCATCTTTTTATCCTCGATGGAAACAATACAATACATGCCTTGCTGCCCCTACTGTCACTGGGAAAGGACACCACAAGATTGAACCCAAAGCTAAGCACTTCTCCCATTGCAAGAACGATCAATCTAGTAGGCCAAACCAAACTGATAATTCGAAGAGACTTGCAAAGATATTTAAATCATGCATAAAAGATTTTAGAGAAGAATCAAATATTGTTCATAGATAATCTTGATCATAAACCCACAATTCATCGGATCTCGACAAACGCACCACAAAAAGAATTACATCGAATAGATCTCCAAGAGAATCGAGGAGAACTTTGTATTGAGATCCAAAGAGAGAGAAGAAGCCATCTAGCTAATGACTATGGACCCGAAGGTCTATTGCAAACTACTCACACATCATCGGAGAGGCTATGGTGTTGATGTAGAAGCCCTCCGTGATCGATTCCCCCTCCGGCAGAGCGCCGGAAAAGGCCCCAAGAAGGGATCTCATGGGTTCAGAAGGTTGCGGCGGTGGAAATAGGGTTTCGTGGTGCTCCTGGATGTTTTCGGGGTATATGGGTATATATAGGAGGAAGAAGTACGTCGGTCGAGCTGCGAGGGGCCCACGAGGGTGGGGGCGCGCCTACCCCCCTGGGCGTGCCTCCCTGCCTCGTGGCCTCCTCGCTTCTTTCTTGGCGTCCACTCCAAGTCTCCTGGATCACGTTTGTTCCAAAAATAACTCTCTTGAAGGTTTCATTCTGTTTGGATTCCGTTTGATATTCCTTTTCTGTGAAACACTAAAATAGGCAAAAAAAACAGCAATTTGCACTGGGCCTTTGGTTAGTAGGTTAGTCCCAAAAATAATATAAAAAGGTAAACTAAAGCCCATTAAACATCCAAAACAGATAATATAATAGCATGGATGATACGTCTCCAACGTATCTATAATTTTTGATTGCTCCATGCTATATTATCTACTGTTTTGGACGATATTGGGCTTTATTTTCCACTTTTATATTATTTTTGGGACTAACCTATTACCGAAGGCCCAGCCCAGAATTGCTGTCTTTTGCCTATTTCAGTGTTTCGAAGAAACAGAATATCAAACGGAGTCCAAACGGAATAAAATCTTCGGGAACGTGATTTTCTCACCACATGATCCAGGAGACTTGGACCCTGCTCCAAGGAACAAAAGAGGCGGTCACGAGGGTGGGGGGTGCCCCCCCTAGGGCGCGCCCCCCTGCCTCGTGGGCCCCTCGTTGCTCCTCCGGCGTACTTCTTCCTCCTATATATACACACGTGCCCCTAAACGATCAGAACAGGAGCCAAAAAACCTAATTCAACTGCCGCACCTTTCTGTATCCAAGAGATCCCATCTTGGGGCCTGTTCCGGAGCTCCGCCGGAAGAGGGCCGTCATCACGGAGGGCTTCTACATCATCCTAGCCTCTCCGATGAAGTGTGAGTAGTTTACCTCAGACCTTCGGGTCCATAGTTAGTAGCTAGATGGCTTCTTCTCTCTCTTTGAATCTCAATACAAAGTTCTCCCCCTCTCTCGTGGAGATCTATTCGATGTAATCTTCTTTTTGCGGTGTGTTTGTTGAGACCGATGAATTGTGGGTTTATGATCAAGTCTATCTATGAATAATACTTGAATCTTCTCTGAATTCTTTTATGCATGATTGGTTATCTTTGCAAGTCACTTCGAATTATCTGTTTGGTTTGGCAAACTAGATTGGTAGTTCTTGCCATGGGAGAAGTGCTTAGCTTTGGGTTCGATCTTGCGGTGTCCTTACCCAGTGACAGAAGGGGCAGCAAGGCACGTATTGCATCGTTGCCATCGAGGATAACAAGATGGGGTTTATTTCATATTGCATGAATTTATCTCTCCACATCATGTCATCTTGCTTAAGGCGTTACTCTGTTTTGAACTTAATACTCTAGCTGCATGCTGGATAGCGGTCGATGAGTGGAGTAATAGTAGTGGATGCAGAATCGTTTCGATCTACTTGTCACGGATGTGATGCCTATATACATGATCATTCCTAGATATTCTCATAACTACGCTCAATTCTGTCAATTGCTCAACAGTAATTTGTTCACCCACCGTAGAATACTTATGCTCTTGAGAGAAGCCACTAGTGAAACCTATGGCCCCCGGGTCTATTCTCATCATATCAATCTCCATCACTTTAATCTTGCTTTGCTTTTTACTTTGATTTTACTTTTTACTTTGCATCTTTATACCAAAAATACCAAAAATATTATATCTATCAGATCTCACTTTCGTAAGTGACCGTGAAGGGATTGACAGCCCCTAATCGCGTTGGTTGCGAGTAGCTATCGCTTTGTGCAGGTACGAGGGACTTGAGTGTGGCCTCCTACTGGATTGATACCTTGGTTCTCAAAAACTGAGGGAAATACTTACGCTACTCTGCTGCATCATCCCTTCCTCTTCGGGGAAAACCAATGCAAGCTCAAGACGTAGCAATGGAACAATCAAAAATTATAGATACGTTGGAGACGTATCAGACACATTGATAAAGATCAAGATGATGGAGATCATAGTGTCATGCCCGTGACGGTGGAGATCATGACGGTACTTTGGAGATGGAGATCAAAGGCACAAAATGATGATGGCCATATCATGTCACATATTCTGATTACATGTGATGTTTATCTTTTATGCTTCTTATTTTGCTTAGTACGGTGGTAGCATTATAAGATGATCTCTCACTTAATTTCAAGGTATAAGTGTTCTCACTGAGTATGCACCGTTGCGACAGTTCGTCGTGTCGAGACACCACGTGATGATCGGGTGTGATAAGCTCTGCGTTCACATACAATGGGTGCAAGCCAGTTTTGCACATGCAGAATACTCGGGTTAAACTTGACGAGCCTAGCATATGCAGATATGGCCTCGGAGCACTGAGACCGAAAGGTCGAGCATGAATCATATAGTAGATATGATCAACATAGTGATGTTCACCATTGAAAACTACTCCATCTCACGTGATGATCGGACATGGTTTAGTTGATATGGATCACGTGATCACTTAGATGATTAGAGGGATGTCTATCTGAGTGAGAGTTCTTAAATAATATGATTAATTGAACTTTAATTTATCATGAACTTAGTCCTGGTAGTATTTGCATAACTATGTTGTAGATCAATAGCTCGCGATGTAACTCCCTGTTTATTTTTGATATGTTCCTAGAGAAAACTATGTTGAAAGATGATAGTAGCAATGATGCGGATTGGATCCGTGATCTGAGGATTATCCTCATTGCTGCACAGAAGAATTATGTCCTTGATGCACCGCGCTAGGTGACATAACTATTGCAGGAGCAAATGAAGACGTTATGAACGTTTGGCTAAGCTCGGTATGATGACTACTTAATAGTTTAGTGCACCATGCTTTACGGCTTAGAACCGGGACTTCAAAAATGTTTTTGAATGCCATAGAGCATATAAGATATTCTAAGAGTTGAAATTGGTATTTCATACTCATGCCCGTGTCAAGAGGTAGGAGACCTCTGACAGTACTTTGCCTACAAGATGGAGGCGAATAGCTCAACTAGTGAGCATGTGCTCAGATTGTGTGGGTACTACAATTGCTTGAATCAAGTGGGAGTTGATCTTCCAGATAAGATAATAATTGACAAAGTTCTCTAGTCACTACCACCAAGTTACTAGAACTTAGTGATGAACTATAATATGCAAGGGATGACGAAAGTAATTCCCAAGCCCTTCGCGATGCTGAAATCGGCGAAGGTAGAAATCAAGAAATAGCATCAAGTGTTGATGGTTAGCAAGACCACTAGTTTCAAGAAAAGGGAAAAGGGGAAGAAAGAGGAACTTCAAAGAAGAATAGCAACCAAGTTGCTGCTCCCATGAAGAAGCCCAAAGCTAGACCCAAGCCTGGAACTGAGTGCTTCTACTGCAAAGGAAATGGTCACTGGAAGTGGAACTGCTCTAGATACTTGGCGGATAAGAAGGATGGCAAAGTGAACAAAAGTATATTTGATATACATGTTATTGATGTGTACTTTACTAGTGTTTATAGCAACCCCTCAGTATTTGATACTGGTTCGGTTGCTAAGAGTAGTAACTCGAAACGGGAGCTGCAAAATAAGCAGAGACTAGTTAAGGGATTGGTGATGATGTGAGTTGGAAGTGATTCCAAGGTTAATAAGATCACCATCGCACACTCCCTTTACCTTCGGGATTAGTGTTGAACCTAAAATAAATGTTATTTGGTGTTTGCGTTGAGCATAATATGATTGGATCATGTTTATTGCAATGCAGTTATTCATTTAAGTCAAAGAATAATTGTTATTCTGTTTACATGAATAAAACCTTCTGAGGTCATACACCCAAGGTGAATGGTTTATTGAATCTCGATCGTAGTGATACACATATTCATAATATTGAAGCCAAAAGATGCAAAGTTAATAATGATAGTGCAACTTATATGTGGCACTGCCGTTTAGGTCATATTGGTGTAAAGCGCATGAAGAAACTCCATGCTGATGGGCTTTTGGAATCACTTGATTATGAATCATTTGATGCTTGTGAACCATGCCTCATGGGCAAGATGACTAAGAATCCGTTCTCCGGAATAATGGAGCAAGCAACTGACTTACTGGAAATAATACATACTAGTGTATGCGATCCGATGAGTGTTGAGGCTCGCGGCGGGTATCGTTATTTCCTGACCTTCACAGATGATTTGAGCAGATATGGGTATATCTACTTGATGAAACATAAGTCTGAAACATTTGAAAAGTTTAAAGAATTTCAGAGTGAAGTAGAAAATCATCGTAACAAGAAAATTAAGTTTCTACGATCTGATCATGGAGGTGGATATTTGAGTTATGAGTTTGGTCTTCATTTGAAATAATGCGGAATAGTTTCGCAACTCACGCCACCTGGAACACCAGAGCGTAATGGTGTGTCCGAACGTCATAACTGTACTTTATTAAATATGGTGCGATCTATGATGTCTCTTATCGATTATTCACTATCGTTTTGGGGTTATGCATTAGAGACATCTGCATTCACGTTAATCCATCTAAATCCGTTGAGACGACACCATATGAACTATGGTTTAGCAAGAAATCTAAGTTGTCATTTCTTAAAGTTTGGGGTTGCGATGCTTATGTGAAAAAGTTTCAGCCTGATAAGCTCAAACCCAAATCGGAGAAGTGCGTCTTCATAGGATACCCAAAAGAAACTGTTGGGTACACCTTCTATCACAAATCCGAAGGCAAGATCTTTGTTGCTAAGAGTTGATCCTTTCTAGAGAAGGAGTTTCTCTCGAAAGAAGTGAGTGGGAGGAAAGTAGAACTTGATGAGGTAATTGTACCTTTTCTCCATAATTGCAAAGTAGTTCATCACAGAAATCAGTTCTAATGATTCCTACGCCAATTACTGAGGAAGCTAATGATGATGATCATGAAACTTCAAATAAAGTTACTACCAAACCTCAAAGGTTAACCAGAGTATGGTCCGCACCAGAGTGGTACGGTAATCCTTTCTAGAAGTCATGTTACTAGAACATGACAAATCTACGAACTATGAGGAAGCGATGATGGGCCCAGATTCCGCAAAATGACTTGAGGCCATGAAATCTGAGATGGGATCCATGTATGAGAACAAAGTGTGGACTTTGGTTGACTTGCCCAATGACCGGCAAGCCATTGAGAATAAATGGATCTTCTAGAGGAAGACAGCCGCTGATAGTAGTATTACTATATACAAAGCTCGAATTGTCGCAAAAGGTTTTCGACAAGTTCAAGATGTTGACAACGATGGGATTTTCTCACTTGTAGCGATGCTTAAGTCTGTCCGAATCATGTTAGCAATTGCCACATTTTATGAAATCTGGCAAATGGATGTCAAAACTGCATTCCTTAATGGATTTCTTAAAGAAGAGTTGTATATGATGCAACAAGAAGGTTTTGTCAATCCTAAAGGTGCTAACAAAGTGTGCAAGCTCCAGCGATCCATCTATGGACTGGTGCAAGCATCTCGGAGTTGGAATATATGCTTTGATAAAGTGATCAAAGCATATGGTTTTATACAGACTTGCGATGAAGCCTGTATTTACAAGAAAGTGAGTGGGAGCACTACAGCCTTTCTGGTAAGTATATGTGAATGACATATTGTTGATCGGAAATGATGTAGAATTTTTCTGGAAAGCATAAAGGAGTGTTTGAAAGGAGTTTTTCAAAGAAAGACCTCGGTGAAGCTACTTACATATTGAGCATCAAGATCTATAGAGATAGATCAAGATGCTTGATATATTTTTCAATGAGTACATACCTTGACAAGATTTTGAAGTAGTTCAAAATGGAACAGTCAAAGAAGGAGTTCTTTGCTGTGTTGCAAGGTGTGAAGTTGAGTAAAGACTCAAAACCCAACCACGGCAGAAAATAGAAAGAGAATGAAAAATCATTTCCTATGCCTCAGCCATAGGTTCTATAAAGTATGCCATGTTGTGTTGTGTACCTTGCCATGAGTTTGGAAAGGGGGTACGATAGTGATCCAGGAGTGGATCATTGGATAGCGGTCAAAGTTATCCTTAGTTACCTAATATAAGAGGACTAAGGAAATATTTCTCGGTTATGGAGGTGATAAAGAGTTACGTCGATGCAAGATTTTACACTTGTCCGGATGACTCTAAGTCTCAATCTGGATACATATTTAAAGTGGGAGCAATTAGCTAGAGTAGCTCCATGTAGAGCATTGTAGACATAGAAAATTTGCAAAATACATACGGCTCTGAATGTGGCAAACCCGTTGACTAAACTTCTCTCATAAGCAAAACATGATCACTCTTTGGGTGTTAATCACATAGAGATGTGAACTAGATTATTGACTCTAGTAAACCCTTTGGGTGTTGGTCACATGGTGATGTGAACTATTGGTGTTAAATCACATGGCGATGTGAACTAGATTATTGACTCTAGTGCAAGTGGGAGACTGAAGGAAATATGCCCTAGAGGCAATAATAAAGTTGTTATTTATATTTCCTTATATCATGATAATTTTTTTATTATTCTTGCTAGAACTGTATTAACCAGAAACTTAGTACATGCGTGAATACATAGACAAAACAGAGTGTCCCTAGTATGCCTCTACTAGACTAGCTCGTTCATCAAAGATGGTTAAGTTTCCTAGCCATAGACATGTGTTGTCATTTGATGAATGGGATCACATCATTAGAGAATGGTGTGATGGACAAGACCCATCCGTTAGCTTAGCACGATGATCGTTTAGTTTACTGCTATTGCTTTCTCCATAACTTATGCATGTTCCTATGACTATGAGATTATGCAACTCCCGAATACTAGAGGAACACTTTAGTGTGCTATCAAACGTCACAACGTAACTGGGTGACTATAAAGATGCTCTATAGGTGTCTCCGATGGTGTTTGTTGAGTTGGCATAGATCGAGATTAGGATTTGTCACTCTGTGTATCGGAGAGGTATCTCTGGGCCCTCTCGGTAATGCACATCACTATAAGCCTTGCAAGCAATGTGACTAATGAGTTAGTTACGGGATGTTGCATTGCGGAACGAGTAAAGAGACTTGCCGGGAACGAGATTGAACTAGGTATTGAGATACCGACGGTCGAATCTCGGGCAAGTAACATACTAATGACAAAGGGAACAACGTATGTTGTTATGCGGTTTAACCGATAAAGATCTTCATAGAATATGTAGGAACCAATATAAGCATCCAGATTCCGCTATTGCTTATTGACCGGAGATGAGTCTCGGTCATGTCTACATAGTTCTCGAACCCGTAGGGTCCGCACGCTTAACATTCGGTGACGATCGGTATTATGAGTTTATGTGTTTTGATGTACCGAAGGTTGTTCGAAGTCCCGGATATGATCACGGACATGACGAGGAGTCTCGAAATGGTCGAGACATAAAGATCGATATATTAGATGACTATGTTTGGACATCAGAATGGTTCCGGGTGAGTTCGGGCATATACCGAAGTACCGGGGAGGTTACTGGAACCCCCCGGGAAGTATATGGGCCTTATTGGGCCATAGTGAGAGAGAGAGAGAGGAGAAGGGATCCTAGGAGCCCCCCCCCCCAAGCCCAATCTGAATTGGGTGGGGGGTCCCCCCCCCTCCCCCTTTCCTTCCCCCTCTCTCCCCCTTCCTTCCTCTCCTAATCCAACTAAGGAAGGGGGGAATCCTACTCCCGGTGGGAGAAGGACTCCCTTGGGCGCGCCATAGAGGGCCGGCCCTTCCCCCTCCTCCACTCCTAGTTTTTTCAAGGCAGAGGGGGAGAGTGTAGGAATTTGAATGCAAATTTCAACATAAGGCAAAAAATTGTGCTCGTAAGTTTTTAACACCTAGACCACTTGCCTGCTTTGGCATACACACCCGATCCCACGCAACCAAGCATTTTGCCCCCGAGAAGGTGTCACTGTTTGACCAAAAGAAAATGCGTCTACGGTTATCAATTTCCTCTAGGACGCTTACAGGGAGGGAGAAGCACATCATGAAGTATGTGGGGAGGCTGTCGAGGACGGCGGAGAGCAAGATCAAGCGTCCTCCACGAGAGAGCAGGAGGGCACACCATCCGGCCAAGTATATATCGTAACGGTCTATGACGGGTTGGAACGCGGAGGGGGGCAGTTTATGAGGAGAGAGGGGAAGCCCAAGGTACTTTTGCGGGAAGGCAGCCACGGAGGTGCCAAGTGTGGCCGCCATTGCGGTGGCCATTTCTGGCTCAATATTTAGGGGGACGAAAGTGGTTTTTGAGAAGTTTATGGTTAGCCCGGTCGCGTTAGAGAAGTCATCGAGGATACGCTTTAGGTTGGCGGCTGCGGAAGTGTCTGCCCTAATAATAATTAGGATGTCGTCGGCGTACTGAAGGACCGGGCAAGAGAGACATGGGGAGATGGGATGTGCAAGCAGGTTTTGCTCACAGGCCTTTATGATCATTCTTTGGAGCACATCGGCAATTATTATGAAGAGAAACGGGGATAGGGGGTCCCCCTATCTTAACCCATTTTTGACTTAAATTCGATCCCTTTAAAAATAGGTGCACCATCTCCTCGTACGTGATCTGCTTATACGGTGGACCCCATCCACATCCTCTCAAGCAAAGCACGTCTCTAATCTTGCATGGTCTGTTGATGCGATTGACAATCTTTTCTTTATGTGTTCAAAAAAAATCTTTTCTTTACGTGCGAGTGGCAAGAAATCTCTGCATCTTATATTTTTTACTGGACCAAATAAATCACAAATCCAAAGGTCCCTTACATCAACGTAGGCTCTACCGGTTCTCAAAAAAAACGTAGGCTCTACTCTCTTTCCAGATATTAGTGAACTCCTTGCCAAACTGAGTCTGATCAGTTTTGGAAGCAAATTCCTTGCCTTGATTTAATACTTTTTTTTTACCTTGCATGCGCCAATAATTTGTGAACACCGGCATTAGTCTTGGCCATATCAATAGGTTTACTATCTATCTATGCAGTTTCCTATACTGCGGGTTCATTACAAGTAAAGGCAGGGGGATTTTGCAAATATGCGCGCTGACCCGCTCGAGCCCGAGCAGTCCAGTTGTCGCTCTGTGATTGGCCCAGGACCAAAGTTGCACATTGGATGTAAGTTGTAGGACTGGGTAGATTCATTTTGCAAGTTATAAGACTAAGGGGATGTTTGGTTGAGAAGTCCTAGGACTTTTTCTAGTCCAGAGACTAATCAAAAAAGACTCTTTAGTAGAGTCTTTTTCTAATCCTTGTAGAAAAAATCCATCCCTTTTGGTTTCTAGAGACTTTTTCTAATCTCTGGGACTAAAAAGTCCCTGAACCAAACACCCCCTAAGCCATCACATCTCAGACAAGTTCTAGAACTCCCAATGCTTTTACCTCCTTTGAGAAATGGCCTCTACTCCACTTTGCCAGGTACCCGTGCGCTTGAGCTTATGAAAGAGGTGAAGAGGTCCTGACACAGTTCAGCATTTGGCTCAATCCAAGGCCTCCGGACCAATCCATTGAAATCCGGGAGGCAAGACCAAACGTTCTCAAATTTATTTATAATGTCATACAGAGAGCGAAACTATATCCATAGCGTTTCGAGATAGGGTGATAGCCACAGAAAAAACTGTCGATTCAGATGTGCCGCAGGTCGCTGCTACAGTTAGTTTCGGCATGATGCTTTCCAAATCACAAGTCGTCAATGCAGGGGAGACAGAGGCATAGTAAAAACTTTTACATGAAGTTATTTTTTCTCCTCTGTTCTACTTGATGTAATAAGAAAAATGTCTATGAAGAAGTTGAAACGGAACACAGCAAGAACAGCAAAGGGTATGTCCAGAGATGCAAAGATCTAGACATGAGCCGCCACCACAAGCAGGAGGGGCTCGTTGACCTACCTACGACGCAAGTCCAGGGACGTGCATCAGAAACGCAAACGCAAATGCACACCAACTAGGTGGGCTGCACCACACTACGGCAGCCTGCGCCTTCGCGGTCCAGCTTGATGCTTCCTGCTCGCTGGGTCATCGGTTCAAGTCGAAGCAGCAACGCCGAAAGAGGGTACGAGCCATCCGTTCTTCTTCCCATGCTCCACGTAGGAGAGGAACTTCTCCCTGGCATCAGGTATGTCGAGAGCCAGATCGTCAAGCCCGTCCCTGACCCTGGAGAACCCCTTGGTCATCTGGTTGATGGTTATGATCCCTTCGCCAAAGCACTCGTGCAGCAGAGCAAGCATGCACTCTTTCTTCTTCTCCATTGCCATGACGAGCGCCTTCTTGACCACCTCGTGATTGAAGAAAGGCATGCCCATCTCACGGATGCACTTGCATGCTTCCCCTACATCGCCCCCGCTCTCGTATTCCTCCAGGAGCTTTGTTATCTTGTCCTTGGCGTCCTCCACGGCCCATCCTGTCCCACCGCCCCAGCATCTCAGTAGCCTCTCGCCTGCGTGGCGGGCAGAGGCAAGTGAGCGTGCCATGTTCAATGTTTCAGCCCCACTGCACTTTGGTGGAAGGATGCTGCCAATCTCATCTAAGTTCAGAGGTGCAAGCACATCATCGATCACTGCCCTCGCTAGGAACAGTCCCAGCTCATCTGAGGCATCCAATATGTCCAGTGCAGTATCTTCTGCAGATTCAAGAAGCATTATGAATCCCTTGACGATGTCTTCACTGGAGAATAGCTCCATGCTTAATGAGGATAGGAGAACTGACGCCATCTCTTTCTCCCTGTTCTTGCGGTCCATGGCAATTGTTATCAGTTTCTTGATAAAGACCGGGTTGTACTCTGGTAAACCAAGTTCTTTGAGTGTGCGAATAAGCTCTGGTATATCATCAGAAAGGAAGTACTCATGTATCATAGACACAGCCTCCTTCTTGTACCTCCTCAGCTTCTCATGGTCATCATCTTGGACACTGCCGTTGGCACCTGAAGATTCATACGAAGAGTCAAGCCAACCCTCGGAAACTGCTTTCGATACCAATGTCTGGAATTGAGATTTTGCGGATGGTATATCAAGGGAGAGATCATCAAGACTCTCCACAATACGGGAGAAACCCTTCACCATCTGACTAGAGCTTATCAAACCTTCTTCAGATGCCTCCTTCAGAAGCTTGACAATAAGGGTTTCTGCAGCTGGACTTTCCATTCCAAGAGTGACAGCTCGTTTCACGACCTCATGGTGGAAAAATGGCACAGCCAACTCTCTTATGCACCTACACGCCTCCGCTGTATCACCATTCTTGATATATTCCTTTAGAAGATCAGTAATCCTCCTCTTTACCTCCTCCACTGTGATGTGAGTTGAACCACCCCATCGTCGCTCAAGTAACTCTGCATGGTGGGGTGCTGAAAGATAGCTCTTTGCTGCAATTTGTAAAACTTGCAAGCCCTTAGAAGACTCTGTCAGGCTTCCTTTTGCCTTGTTGAGAAAAGCAGGTGGAAGAATGTCATCTACAACTGCTCGTGCAATGAAAAGAGCAAGAACATCAACTGCATCAGGTATGTCAACAGCCAAATCATCAACAGCCTGTAGCAGCATCACAAACCCTAGTTTGATTTGAGTTGAACTGAGCCCATCACCATACAGAGATGATAACAGCACTGATACCATCTCTTTCTCCTTGTCATGTCTGTCCATTGCCATGGAAACAAGCTTCTTGACAAAGTAGCGGTGGAAGTCATCATAACCGAGCTCTTTAAGATCAGAACCTGTCTGCTTAACATCACCAGTGCTGAAATATTCCTCAATGATTGTGACAAGAGATTTCTTGTAGTCCTCTAGTGGGGTTGTAGCAGGGGCTTCAATTAATTCATATGGTTCCTGATTAACAAAACACAACACGATGAGTGTCCAAAGTTAGGTTGAGTACTGAGTATTAACCACATAACAAGTTAACAGCATATATAGACAAAGCTGAATATTATATTTACCAGTTTCTTGTGACTAAAAAAAATCAAACGGTTCAGCATTGCATGAAAAAATGACTGGAGTATACAGGTCAAGACCATGAAGTATTACCTCATCGCTATCATAGTTTGGATCATTTCGGTCAAGGAATGTGGCTGTATCAGCGTCGATAAGTCTTCCCCATGTGCCTTTGCCACCAGCACCATCTGTAGTACAGAAGATCAACAAATCAGACATTTTAGCAATTTTCTATATTACAAAAGTAGAAATGAGAACTAATAGACCATGAGACACTGGAAAACACAGCCATTTTCGAAGTGCAATTAGTTGATAGAACCTATAGCGATATTCAAGAATTCCCCAAACTCAAGGCCCCCACAATGTATTAGACTTGGATTGTGAATGGGTAATCACTGTTTCTATCGTGGAAGAATCATAAACTGAACATCATACTGTCATGTAACATAATCACATGACACGGTTTTTTTCAATAAAATAACACACATACAGTACAGATTTTAAACTCAAGAAATTGCACATTTGCATTCTATATTAGGCCACACAGCAACTACATGGCGTAATGAATAGATGGACCCATTTTAGATTTTTATGCTACAATAGCAGGGACAAGAAAAGAAAGTATCCCTGACAGCTAGTCTCTGGTGATAGCAACTGAAGTCAATGCCTCGGCAGTTTTAATTGTAAAATCTAACCATATGCGTTTAGGGTGAGTCCAGGTAGTACAATATACACTTCACTGAAGATCCCAAATACTCCACGCCCAATGTGTACAGGAAATAAATGGAAGCTAAACAAGCAAGAAAACAAAGGACCAGTAACTATAAGCCCAGAATGACAACTTCCTTTTCTAATGAAACAGAGTGAAAATTTCAAATAAGAAAGGGAAACAAACGACGATGCACAGCTTCTTAACAAAACACATAATCAATTGCTACCAGAAAGAGAGAAGCCTGCATTGCAACATGCTGCAATACACTATATCTATACCAATATAAAAGGACCCAAAGCGGCAGATCCAACTTATCCCGGCCATCAAACCATGTCAATCCAACGACCTAGATTGCTCCAATGGCGAGCACTCAACATGTTTAGCGTGCAAATAATATCTATACCAATATAAAAAGACCCAGTGAGGCAGATCCAACAGATCTCGGCCATCCATTAGCATTAATCCGACAGTCCTTATTGTCCTAATGGTGAGCAACTAAACGCGTTTAGTGCTAAACGCGTTTACTGCTAATCAATCCTCTCTCCCTGATTCCCTTCCTTAGTACACCTTTCACAAGAAAGGAAACTGCCACAATGAACCGCCCCACGACATACGTAAGAAAGGGAATCAGGGGGTGATTCTCCGTTGAATTAGTATAATTTTCAACCCATTTGTAGGAAGAGATGGACCTGCCGCTGATGGTGTTTACACAAACAATTTTTTTTATGCTACTTCTGTAAAGAAAAGAAAATTCAGGTGTGTCTTCAAGCCGAATTAAGATTACACGTGCGTTGCACGTGCGCATTTACTAGTCATACCAAATATCAGTATCAACAGTTCAACACTAATCACATAATTGGCATGCAGTTAATATTCTACCTAAATCAAGGTAGAATTAATATTTTGCCAAATATCACCATGCATTGCACGTACGCATTTACTAGTTCTATAAAAAACTAGGTTCAAATAACAGCTAGAAGTAATAACAATAAGGATACCAAATGAGTTTTCCAGTTATTACGAAAATAACGAAAAACAGTACAGACAGCTAACATAAAAAGTGGAATAATAATCAGCAGGATCTAGTATAATCATATATAGGACATGCATACATACACATAGATATTGACCAACTTCCATCGGCTAGAATTATGAGCTGAAACAATTAGAGGAATACAAACAGACCATATCCTAACAGAACAAGAGATGGCCAGCTGCTCATCATACAATATGATGATCACGAGTGGGGAACAATTCACACGACAATATAGACGGCAACCATCACAGTCAGCCCATGGCACATGTTACAAGTAAAAGGAATCTGAAGTGCTCTGTCTTAGCAAATGTCCTGTAAAAGATGGTTGTCTTGCCCACACAAGAAAAGTCAGTGGTATCAACTAACTGAAAGCTTCTTATCAGGAAGAGGTAGATAATATACTCGGACGGACGAATTTACAGTACCATATATCAGATCCTGGGATCTGAGTACTCCTATGGATCGAAAAAGCAGAGCGACAAAAAAATTCCTAAAGGGTAACAGATGCAACCAGAATACTGGTAATCAATTCAACCAACATAGAAGAATGCTACACGGACAGATTGTAATTGCCATTACCCGACAAAACCAATCCCCTTTAGGCAGCTCAGGAGTCAGGAGCACAAATTAACACGCACACGGAACCAACAAAACCAATCCCCTTTAGGCAGCTCAGGAGTCGGGAGCACAAATTAACACACACACGTAACCGATAAACTGCTTCATGCATGCAAAGCTAACCCTCGCCACCAACAGCAGGTGTATGCCATCAAAATGCAACGGTTATCAACTTACCAACCTACTGCAACAAATCGAAATCGGCAAACTAGTGAACAGTCAAACAATCGATGACCCCCCAATAAAATTTTGTCGGCGCTGTATGATGTATAGGCCACAATGTGCTACCTCCATATAACGAGAGCCTCACCTCAATGAGACACAAAAACTAGCAGCATGAGCATACGAGAACTACAAGCATAACTTCGAAATAAACATCAACAGCAAGATCAACTCAGCTGCTAAACCTGCATTCCCAGAACCCTAAACTAGGTCGACTCCACATAAGGCATGAACAACAGGCTACGCAATCCACTGAAGCAGTAACAATAGCAGCACATCAACATTACGTCCTAATCAAGCACGCAAAGCTCTAAAACCAGCCCCGTAACAACAGGGAAGCTATTAATTACATAGGGCACAAACAGATCGAGCGCCACCTCACCTTTCTTAAGCTTGACGGCCTTCCCGGAATGCGACCGTCGCGCGTGCCTCGCCCCAGCTCCGCCCCCGCCTCCCCTCGCGGCGGCGGCGGCGGCGCGCACCTGCTGCTGGTGCAGCTCGTACTGCTGCAGCAGCGCGGAGGTGGTGGTCCCCGTGGGCGAGCGCGGCGACGTGAGCGAGAGCGTCTCGGCGTTCTGCACCGCGATCCGCAGCTTCTCCCGCTGCTCCTGCGTCAGGAACCCCCCATCGTTCCTCGGCGACGCCATCCCGAATCCACCGCCCTGCGGCCACAATTACAGCACCAACCAAAACCAAACCAAATCAGCGTCGCCTCGCACCGCACCGAAATGGGGAACGAATTAGAGCGGGGGAGACGGGGGGCGGCCGCGAGAGGGCAGCAAGCACGGCGGGAGCCGACGCCCTATCCAGACATAGCAGTACGTACCTAGGGTTTCCTCCGCGGATCGAGCGCCCCCCAAACCCGTGCGCGAGATTTGCGTGCGTGCGCCGCGGCTGCAGAGCGAGCGAGCGAGTGGTATGGTACTGACTTTTTTTTTCCTCCCCTCCCCTTTCGCTTTTGGTTTTCCTCCTGGAGGAGACGAGACTGAGCCGATGGAGAGAGGGATGGATAGGGGGTTTTATATGGAAGGCGGCGTGGGTTTCGGGACACGTCGCCTGCACCAGACACGCTCTTCGACCTCGTGGGACCCACCGTGCCCGAGCCCACGTGTCATTGAGACTGCATGAGGGGCTGTTGTGTGGGCTCACCGGTTTCGAGGCCCACTGGTTTGGGCCGCGGATCCCTATCCCATCCCCACGTGGCAGGCTGCGGTTCGGCCGCTCGTGGCTCGCTTCGCGCACACGGGTTAAGCACATAGCTGCTGCTGACATGTGGGGCGTGGAGTACTTTGAGCCCACTTGTCGGTGGGACGTTGAATATTTTAGGGGCAATAGATGAGTGGTCGGTGGGAGTCGGATCAGGCCGTGGGAGTTAGGGTTTTGCTTTGCTCGGCGAGGTGGTTTGGGATCTTCTGTGGCTGGCCAAGTTGGCGTCAGTGACAAGAGGGAGGTCGTGATTGGCCCCGGGCGGTGTGGATAAGGCGAGTGACGGGCCGGATGAGTATGACGCGTCGGACTAAGGTCAAGATTCGGTGTCATCTCTTCAGTGACAACCTCCTTATGGTCTATTGATCTTTTTGTATTTTGAGCCAACATTTGATTAGAAATTTATAACTAACAAAATGTTAATGCATGCCATAAGAAATTATATCATTGAATTCATATTTGAACATAGTTTTCAGTGACATTATTTTTTGTGACATGTATTACCATTTTGTTAATTAAATTCATGGTCAAAATTTGGGATATGATATAATACTAAAGGAACTAATAAATCAGAACAAAGATAGTACTACTATCAGGTTGGGAAATCCACTTGCAGATTAATTATCACAAAAAAGACCTTCCAGAAGAATTTATCTTCTTTCATTTGTCCGATCGTTCCTCAATTCAAGAGAGACGTCACGTTTGTGGTTGATTTTGTCAGAATTGGAGACGGCACATGTTTAGAGCGTCAGAATTTATTAAGCAAAAACAATCGCAGTCGTTACTCATTTTCTCATTTCCTCGGAGAAACACAAGAACATGCACGTATTTCTTTTTCCTTAATTTTTGCCTAATGATTGTGTCCGGCCGACCGGCAGAAGCAAAGCCCCAGTCTCGCGTGGTGCGTACAATCAATTATTAGAGTTGTGTCGAATATTATGTATAAAGTAGGTTATAGTTGAACTCTAAGTAGTATTGTGTTTAGATAGTATATGGAGTCGTGTCCTACTATGACACTTGTATCCTAGGCTTCTCATATATAGTGACGGTAGACACACTTTGTAACTTATGCCAACATAATAGCACAGGTACGCAGGGGAGCCAGCGGCGTGTGCCGGCGCCCGGGTAGCCGGTGTGCAGTATTGTGACGGTGTCACGGGGAGGAGCGCCCATACTCAGGCCCCGGGGATGTAGCCATATCGATGAACCTCGTTAACAAATCTCGGTGTCATACTCGTGTGATTGCTTGGTTCTTGTATGATCGACAGAGTGCCTCATATTTATTCTAACAAGTGGAATCATGAGAAGAGGCTGCTGAAGTTGATCTAGAGGATGATCGTCGTTGTCAAATCGTTGTGGAGGCTATACCTCGGTGTGTCGCAGGAAGGAAACAGCGGAATCCACAAACCAATTACGGCGAGATCGAAAATCATCAGCATTCAGCGAGATCGCTCGAAAGCGCGTGCAACAGATAAATTTGTTTGACTCCGGATCAGTGCGGCGCGTGTCTAGTGCAGAAGGCCGAGCAGTGGTCATGGGCGAAGGCTCGGCTGAAGCGTGGGACTGTCTGGTGCGCAGTGTGGCCTCGTCCTAAGTCTATTTTAAACCTTAAACTCGTAGAGGTAGTCGGAATTGAACCCTCAACTTTGAATCCCTGAAATCGGCACTTTGTATTCATCAATCTCGGTCAATTCCAACCCTAAACCAACCCTACACTACTTGTTGCGTCGGGAAAAAGACAATCCCGGCAGGAAACAGTCGTTTTTTGTCGTTGACTCTACGGACCTACACGTCATATTCATCTTCCCCGCCTCCATACATCCAATAGTGTGCCACTTTGTTGGGGAACATAGTAATTTTAAAAAAATCCAACGCACACGCAAGATCAATCATGGTGGTGCATAGCAACGATAGGGGAAGAGTGTTGTCCATGTACCCTCGTAGACCGTAAGCGGAAGCGTTATGACAACGCGGTTGATGTAGTCGTACGTCTTCACGATCCGACCGATCCTAGTACCGAAAGTACGGCACCTCCGCGATCTGCACACGTTCGGCTCGGTGACGTCCCACGAACTCTTGATCCAGCCGAGTGTCGAGGGAGAGCTTCGTTAGCACGACGGCGTGATGACGGTATTGATGAAGCTACCGGCGCAGGGCTTCGCCTAAGCACTACGACGATATGATCGAGGTGGATTATGGTGGAGGGAGACACCGCACATGGCTAAGGGATCAATGATCAACTTGTGTGTCCTAGGGTGCCCCTGCCCCCGTATATAAAGGAGCAAGGGGGAGGCCGGCTGACCCTTGGAGCGTGCCAAGGAGGGGAGGAGTCCTCCTCCTAGTAGGAGTAGGACTCCCCCTTTCCTAGTCCAACTAGGAGGAGGAAGGGGGAAGGAAGGAGAGGAGAAGGGAGAAGGAAAGGGGGGCGCCGGCCCCCATCCCTAGTCCAGTTCGGACTAGAGGGGGAGGGGCACGCGGCCCTTCCTTGGCCGGCCCTCTCTCTCCACTAAGGCCCATGTGGCCCATTAGTTCCCCTTGGGGGTCCCGGTAACCCTCCTGCACTCCGGTTTTCTCCGAAATCACCCGAAACACTTCCGACGTCCGAATATAGTCGTCTAATATATCAATCTTTATGTCTCGACCATTTTGAGACTCATCGTCATGTCCATGATCACATCCGGGACTTCAAACTATCTTCGGTACATCAAAACACATAAACTCGTAATACCGATCGCCACCGAACGTTAAGCGTGTGGACCCTATGGGTTCGAGAACTATGTAGACATGACCGAGACATGTCTCGGGTCAATAACCAGTAGCAGAACCTAGATTCTCATATTGGCTCCCACATATTCTACGAAGATCTTTATCGGTCAAAACGCATAACGATATACGTTGTTCCCTTTGTCACCGGTATGTTACTTGCCCGAGATTCGATCGTCGGTATCTCAATACCTAGTTCAATCTCGTTACCGGCAAGTCTCTTTACTCGTTTCATAATGTATAATCCCGTAACTAACTCATTAGTCACATTGCTTTCAAGGCTTATAGTGATGTGCATTACCGAGAGGGCCTAGAGATACCTCTCTGATACTCGAAGTGACAAATCCTAATCTCGATCTATGCCAACTCAACAAACACCATCGAAGACACCTGTAGAGCATCTTTATAGTCACCCAGTTACATTGTGACATTTGATAGCAGACTAAGTGTTCCTCCGGTATTCGGGAGTTGCATGATCTCATAGTCATAGGAACATGTATAAGTTATGGAGAAAGCAATAGCAACAAACTAAACGATCATCGTGCTAAGCTAACGGATGGGTCAAGTCAATCACATCATTCTCTAATGATGTGATCCCGTTAATCAAATGACAACTCATGTCTATGGTTAGGAAACATAACCATCATTGATTCAACAAGCTAGTCTAGTAGAGGCATACTAGTGACATTCTGTTTGTCTATGTATTCACACATGTACTAAGTTCCCGGTTAATACAATTCTGGCATGAATAATAAACATTTATCATGATATAAGGAAATATAAATAACAACTTTATTATTGCCTCTAGGGCATATTTCCTTTAGTCTCCCACTTGCACTAGAGTCAATAATTTAGATTACATTGTAATGATTCTAACACCCATGGAGTCTTGGTGTTGATCATGTTTTGCTCGTGAGAGAGGCTTAGTCAACGGGTGTGCAACATTCAGATCTGTATGTATCTTGCAAATCTCTATGTCTCCCTCCTTGACTTGATCGCGGATGGAATTGAAGCGTCTCTTGATGTGCTTGGTTCTCTTGTGAAATCTGGATTCCTTTGCCAAGGCAATTGCACCAGTGTTGTCACAAAAGATTTTCATTGGACTCGATGCACTAGGTATGACACCTAGATCGGATATGAACTCCTTCATCCAGACTACTTCATTTGCTGCTTCCGAAGCAGCTATGTACTCCGCTTCACATGTAGATCCCGCCACGATGCTCTGCTTGGAACTGCACCAAGTGACAGCTCCACCATTTAATAAAAATATGTATCCGGTTTGTGGCTTAGAGTCATCCGGATCAGTGTCAAAGCTTGCATCGACATAACCTTTTACGATGAGCTCTTTGTCACCTCCATATACGAGAAACATATCCTTAGTCCTTTTTAGGTATTTCAGGATGTTCTTGACCGCTGTCCAGTGATCCACTCCTGGATTACTTTGGTACCTCCCTGCTAAACTAATAGCAAGGCACGCATCAGGTCTGGTACACAGCATTGGATACATGATAGAACCTATGGTTGAAGCATATGGAATGACTTTCATTTTCTCTCTATCTTCTGAAGTGGTCGGGAATTGAGTCTGACTCAACTTCACACCTTGTAACACAGGCAAGAACCCTTTCTTTGCCTGATCCATTTTGAACTTCTTCAAAAATTTATCAAGGTTTGTGCTTTGTGAAAGTCCAATTAAGCGTCTTGATCTATCTATATAGATCTTGATGCCCAATATATAAGCAGCTTCACCAAGGTCTTTCATTGAAAAATTCTTATTCAAGTATCCTTTTATGCTATTTAGGAATTCAGTATCATTTTTGATCAACAATATGTCATCTACATATAATATCAGAAATGCTACAGAGCTCCCACTCACTTTCTTGTAAATACAGGCTTCTCCAAAAGTCTGTATAAAACCATATGCTTTGATCACACTATCAAAGCGTATATTCCAACTCTGAGAGGCTTCCACCAGTCCATAAATGGAACGTTGGAGCTTGCACACTTTGTTAGCACCTTTTGGATTGACAAAACCTTCTGGTTGCATCATATACAACTCTTCTTTAAGATATCCATTAAGAAATGCAGTTTTGACATCCATTTGCCAAATTTCATAATCATAAAATGTGACAATTTCTAACATGATTCGGACGGACTTAAGCATCGCTACGGGTGAGAAGGTCTCATCATAGTCAACTCCTTGAACTTGTCGAAAACCTTTTGCAACAAGTCGAGCTTTGTAGACAGTAACATTACCGTCAGCGTCAGTCTTCTTCTTGAAGATCCATTTATTCTCTATGGCCTGCCGATCATCGGGCAAGTCAACCAAAGTCCACACTTTGTTCTCATTCATGGATCCCATCTCAGATTTCATGGCCTCAAGCCATTTTGCATAATCTGGGCTCATCATCGCTTCCTCATAGTTCGTAGGTTCGTCATGGTCAAGTAACATGACCTCCAGAACAGGAATATCGTACCACTCTGGTGCGGATCGCACTCTGGTTGACCTACGAGGTTCGGTAGTAACTTGATCAGAAGTTTGATGATCATCATCATTAGCTTCCTCACTTACTAGTGTAGGAATCACTGGAACTGATCTCAGTGATGAACTACTTTCCAATAAGGGAGCAAGTACAATTACCTCATCAAGTTCTACTTTCCTCCCACTCACTTTTTTCGAAAGAAATCCTTCTCTAGAAAGGATCCATTCTTAGCAATGAATATCTTGCCTTCGGATCTGTGATAGAAGGTGTACCCAATAGTCTCCTTTGGGTATCCTATGAAGACACATTTCTCCGATTTGGGTTCGAGCTTATCAGGTTTAAGCTTTTTCACATAAGCATCGCAACCCCAAACTTTAAGAAACGACAAATTGGGTTTCTTGCCAAACCACAGTTCATAAGGTGTCGTCTCAACGGATTTAGATGGTGCCCTATTTAACATGAATGCAGCCGTCACTAAAGCATAACCCCAAAATGGTAGCGGTAAATCAGTAAGAGACATCATAGATCGCACCATATCTAGTAAAGTACGATTACGACGTCCAGACACACCATTACGCTGTGGTGTTCCGGGTGGCATGAGTTGCGAAACTATTCCGCATTGTTTCAAATGAAGACCAAACTCGTAACTCAAATACTATGTTTCATTAAGTAGATATACCCATATCTGCTCAAATCATCTGTGAAGGTGAGAAAATAACGATATCCGCCGTGAGCCTCAATGTTCATTGGACCACATACATCAGTATGTATGATTTCCAATAACTCTGTTGCTCGCTCCATTGTTCCGGAGAATGGAGTTTAGTCATCTTGCCCATGAGGCATGGTTCACAAGTACCAAGTGATTCATAATCAAGTGATTCCAGAAATCCATCAGAATGGAGTTTCTTCATGCACTTTACACCAATATGACCCAAATGACAGTGCCACAAATAAGTTGCACTATCATTATCAACTCTGCATCTTTTGGCTTCAATACTATGAACATGTGTATCACTACTATCAAGATTTAGTAAAATAGACCACTCATCAAGGGTGCATGATCATAAAAGATATTACTCATATAAATAGAACAACCATTATTCTCTGATTTAAATGAATAGCCGTCTCGCATCAAACAAGATCCAGACATAATGTTCATGCTCAATGCTGGCACAATAACAATTATTTAGGTCTAAAACTAATCTCGAAGGTAGATGTAGAGGTAGCGTGCCGACGGCGATCACATCGACTTTGGAACCATTTCCCACGCGCATCGTCACCTCGTCCTTAGTCAATCTTCGCTTAATCCGTAGCCCCTGTTTCGAGTTGCAAATATTAGCAACAAAACCAGTATCAAATACCCAGGCACTACTGCGAGCATTAGTAAGGTACACATCAATAACATGTATATCAAATATACCTTTCACTTTGCCATCCTTCTTTTCCGCCAAATACTTGGGGCAGTTCCGCTTCCAGCGACTAGTCCCTTTGCAGTAGAAGCACTCAGTCTCGGGCTTAGGTCCAGACTTGGGTTTCTTCACTTGAGCAGCGGCTGGCTTGTTCTTCTTCTTGAAGTTCCCCTTCTTCCCTTTACCCTTTTTCTTGAAACTGGTGGTCTTGTTGACCATCAATACTTGATGCTCTTTCTTGATTTCTAGCTCCGCAGCCTTTAGCATTGCGAAGAGCTTAGGAATCGTCTTATCCATCCCTTGCATATTATAGTTCATCATGAAGCTCTTATAGCTTGGTGGCAGTGATTGAAGAACTCTGTCAATGACACTATCATCAGAAAGATTAACTCCCAGCTGAGTCAAGTGGTTGTGGTACCTAGACATTCTGAGTATATGTTCACTCAGAACTATTATCCTCCATTTTGTAGCTGTAGAACTTATTGGAGACTTCATATCTCTCAATCTGGGCATTTGCTTGAAATATCAACTTCAACTCCTGGAACATCTCATATGCTCCATGACGTTCAAAACGTCGTTGAAGTCCCGGTTCTAAGCCGTAAAGTATGGCACACTGAACTATCGAGTAGTCATCAGCTTTGCTCTGCCAGGTGTTCACAACATCTGGCGTTGCTCCTGCAACAGGTTTGTCACCTAGCGATGCTTCCAAGACGTATTCTTCTGTGCAGCAATGAGGATAATCCTCAAGTTACGGACCCAGTCTGTGTAGTTGCTACCATCATCTTTCAACCTAGCTTTCTCTAGGAACACATTAAAATTCAATGGAACAACATCACGGGTCATCTATCTACAACAACATAGACTTGCAAAATACTATCAGGTACTAAGTTCATGATAAATTAAAGTTCAATTAATCAAATTACTTAAGAACTCCCAGTTAGATAGACATCCCTCTAATCATCTAAGTGATCATGTGACCCATATCAACTAAACCATGTCCGATCATCACGTGAGATGGAATAGTTTTCAATGGTGAACATCACTATGTTGATCATATCTACTATATGATTCACGCTCGACCTTTCGGTCTCGGTGTTCCGAGGCCATATCTGCATATTCTAGGCTCGTCAAGTTTAACCCTAGTATTCGGCGTGTGCAAAACTGGCTTGCACCCGTTGTATGTGAACGTAGAGCTTATCACACCCGATCATGACGTGGTGTCTCGACACGACGAACTGTAGCAACGGTGCATACTCAGGGAGAACACTTATACCTTGAAATTTAGTGAGAGATCATCTTATAATGCTACCGTCGAACTAAGCAAAATAAGATGCATAAAGTATAAACATCACATGCAATCAATATAAGTGATATGATATGGCCATCATCATCTTGTGCCTTTGATCTCCATCTCCAAAGCACTGTCATGATCACCATTGTCACCGGCTTGACACCTTGATCTCCATCGAAGCATCTTTGTCTTCTCGCCAACTATTGCCTTTACGACTATCGCTACCGCTTAGTGATAAAGTAAAGCAATCACATGACGATTGCATTTCATACAATAAAGCGACAACCATATGGCTCTTGCCAGTTGCCGATAACTGTGTTACAAAACATGATCATCTCATACAATAAAATTTAGCATCATGTCTTGACCATATCACATCACAAGATGCCCTGCAAAAACAAGTTAGACGTCATCTACTTTGTTGTTGCAAGTTTTACGTGGCTGCTACGGGATGAGCAAGAACCGTTCTTACCTACGCATCAAAAACCACAACATGGTATAGTGATTGCTTTTTGATCTTCAGAAAGAACCTTGTTCATTGAATCCGATTCAACTAAAGTTGGAGAAACCGACACCCACCAGCCACCTGTGTGCGAAGCACGTCGGTGGAACTAGTCTCGCATAAGCGTACGCGTAATGTCGATCTAGGCCGCTTCATCCAACAATACCGCCGAATCAAGAATCAACTAGTGACGGCAAGCAATATGTATATACCCACGCCCACAACTCCTTTGTGTTCTACTCGTGCATATAACATCTACGCATAGACCTGGCTCGGATGCGACTGTTGGGGAACGCGGTAATTTTTAAAAAATCCTACGCACACGCAAGATCTATCATGGTGATGCATACCAACGAGAGGGGAAGAGTGTTGTCCACATACCCTCATAGACCGTAAGTGGAAGCGTTATGACAACACGGTTGATGTAGTTGTACGTCTTCACGATCTGACCGATCCTAGTACCGAAAGTACGACACCTCCGCGATCTGCACACATTCGGCTCGGTGACGTCCCACAAACTCTTGATCCAGCTGAGTGTCGAGGGAGAGCTTCGTTAACACGACGGTGTGATGACAGTGATGATGAAGCTACCGGCGCAGGGCTTCGCCTAAGCACTACGGCGATATGACCGAGGTGGATTATGGTGGAGGGGGGCACCACACACGTCTAAGGGATCAATGATCAACTTGTGTGTCCTAGGGTGCCCCTGCCCCCGTATATAAAGGAGCAAGGGGGGAGGACGACTGGCCCTTGGGGCGCGCCAAGGAGGGGAGGAGTCCTCCTCCTAGTAGGAGTAGGACTCCCCCTTTCCTAGTCCAACTAGGAGAAGGAAGGGGAAGGAAGGAGATGAGAAGGGAAAAGGAAAGGGGGCACCGCCCGAAGGAAATATGCCCTAGAGGCAATAATAAAGTTGTTATTTATATTTCCTTATATCATGATAAATGTTTATTATTCATGCTAGAATTGTATTAACCGGAACTTAGTACATGTGTGAATACATAGACAAACAGAGTGTCACTAGTTTGCCTCTACTTGACTAGCTCATTGAATCAATGATGGTTATGTTTCCTAACCATAGACATGATTTGTCATTTGATTAACGGGATCACATCATTAGAGAATGATGCGATTGACTTGACCCATCCGTTAGCTTAGCACGATGATCGTTTAGCTTGTTGCTATTGCTTTCTCCATAACTATACATGTTCCTATGACTATGAGATCATGCAACTTCCGAATACCGGAGGAACACTTTGTGTGCTACCAAACGTCACAACGTAACTGGGTGATTATAAAGGTGATCTACGGGTGTCTCCGATGGTGTTTGTTGAGTTGGCATGGATCAAGATTAGGATTTTTCACTCCGATTTTCGGAGAGCTATCTCTGGGCCCTCTCGGTAATGTACATCACAATAAGCCTTGCAAGCAATGTAGCTAATGAGTTAGTGACGGGATGTAGTATTACGGAACGAGTAAAGAGACTTGCCAGTAACGAGATTGAACTAGGTATTGAGATACCGACGATCAAATCTCGGGCAAGTAACATACCGATGACAAAGGGAACAACGTATACCGTTATGCAGTTTGACCGATAAAGATCTTCTTAGAATATATAGGAGCCAATATGAGCATCCAGATTACGCTATTGGTTATTGACCAGAGACATGTCTCGGTCATGTCTACATAGTTCTCGAACCCGTAGGGTCTGCACGCTTAATGTTTGGTGACGATCGGTATTATGATTTTATGTGTTTTGATGTATCGAAGGTAGTTCGAAGTCCCGGATTTGATCACGGACATGATGAGGAGTCTCGAAATGGTCGAGACATAAAGATAGATATATTGGAAGCATATGTTTGGACATCGGAATGGTTCCGGGTGAAATCTGGAGTATACTGGAGCACCGGGAGGTTACCGGAACCCCTCGGGAGGTGTATGGGCCTTATTGGGCCTTAGTGGAAGAGAGGGAGAAAAGGCAAAGGAGGGGGCACCCCCCCGAAGCCCAATCTGAATTGGGAGAGGGGCCGGCCCCCCTTTCCTTCCTTCCTCCTCCTCCTTCCTTCTCTCCTAAAACCAAACAAGGGAAGGGGGGAATCCTACTCCCGGTGGGAGTAGGACTCCCTTGGGCGCGCCTAGAGAGGTCGGACCCCTCCCCCTCCTCCACTCCTTTATATACGGGGGAGGGGGCACCCCATGGACACACAAGTTGATCATTGATCTTTAGCCGTGTGCGGTGCCCCCCTCCAGCATAATCCACCTCGGTAATATCATAGCGGTGCTTAGGAGAAGCCCTGTTCCGGTAGCAACATCATCACCATCATCACACCGTCATGCTGATGAAACTCTCCCTCGAAGCTCTACTGGTTCGTGAGTTCGCGGGACGTCACCGAGCTGAACGTGTGCAGATCGCGGAGGTGCTGTACCTTCGGTGCTAGATCGGTCGATCATGAAGACGTACGACTACATCAACCGCGTTGTCATAACGCTTCAGCTTACGGTCTATGAGGGTACGTAGACGATACTCTCCCCTCTCATTGCTATGCATCACCATGATCTTGCGTGTGCGTAGGAATTTTTTTGAAATTACTGTGTTCCCCAACAGCGGCATCCGAGCCAGGTTTATGCGTAGATGTTATATGCACGAGTAGAACACAAAGGAGTTGTGGGCGTGGGTATATACATATTGCTTGCCATCACTAGTTGATTGTTGGATGAAGCGGCCCAGACTGACATTACGCGTACGCTTACGCGAGACTGGTTCTACCGACGTGCTTCGCACACAGGTGGCTAGTGGGTGTCTGTTTCTCCAGCTTTAGTTGAATCGGATTCAATGAACAGGGTTCTTTCTGAATATCAAAAATCAATCACTATACCGCGTTGTGGTTTTTGATGCGTAGGTAAGAACGGTTCTTGCTCAGCCCATAGCAGCCACGTAAAACTTGCAACAACAAAGTAGAGGACGTCTAACTTGTTTTTGCAGGGCATCTTGTGATGTGATATGGTCAAGACATGATGCTAAATTTTATTGTATGAGATTATCATGTTTTGTAACATAGTTATCGGCAACTGGCAGGAGCCATATGGTTGTCGTTTTATTGTATGAAGTGTAATCGCCATGTAATTGCTTTACTTTATCACTAAGAGGTAGCGATAGTCATAGAGGAAATAGTTGGCGAGACGACAACGATGCTTCGATGGAGATCAAGGTGTCAAGCCGGCGACGATGGTGATCATGACAGTGCTTTGGAGATGGAGATCAAAGGCACAAGATGATGATGGCCATATCATATCACTTATATTGATTGCATGTGATGTTAATCCTTTATGCATCTTATTTTGCTTAGTTCGGCGGTAGCATTATAAGATGATCTCCCACTAAATTTCAAGGTATAAGTGTTCTCCCTGAGTATGCACCGTCGCTACAGCTCGTCATGCCGAGACACCGCGTGATGATCAGGTGTGATAAGCTCTACGTTCACATACAACGGGTGCAAGCCAGTTTTGCACACGCAGAATACTCGGGTTAAACTTGACGAGCCTAGCATATGCAGATATGGCCTCGAAACACTGGAGACCAAAAGGTCGAGCGTGAATCATATAGTAGATATGATCAACATAGTGATGTTCACCATTGAAAACTACTCCATCTCACGTGATGATCGGACATGGTTTAGTTGATATGGATCACGTAATCACTTAGATGATTAGAGAGATGTCTATCTAAGTAGGAGTTCTTAAGTATTTTGATTAATTGAACTTTAATTTATCATGAACTTAGTACCTGATAGTATTTTGCATGTCTATGTTGTTGTATATAGATGGTCGTGATGTTGTTCCGTTGAATTTTAATGCGTTCCTAGAGAAAGCTAAGTTGAAAGATGATGGTAGCAACTACACGGATTGGGTCCGTAAATTGAGGATTATCCTCATTGTTGCACAGAAGAATTACATCCTGGAAGCACCGCTAGGTGAAAAACCCGCTGCAGGAGCAACGCCAGATGTTATGAACACCTGGCAGAGCAAAGCTGATGACTACTCGATAGTTCAGTGTGCCATGCTTTACGACTTAGAACCAGGACTTCAACGACGTTTTGAACGTCATGGAGCATATGAGATGTTCCAGGAGTTGAAGTTAATATTTCAAGCAAATGCCCGGATTGAGAGATATGAAGTCTCCAATAAGCTCTATAGCTGCAAAATAGAGGAGAATAGTTGTGTCAGTGAACATATACTCAGAATGTCTAGGTACCTGATATGTCTCCAACGTATCTATAATTTTTATTGTTCCATGCTATTATATATTCTGTTTTGGATGTTTAATGAGCTTTATTATACACTTTTATATTATTTTTGGGACTAACCTATTAACCCAAGGCCCAGTGCAAATTGCTGTTTTTTTGCCTATTTCAGTGTTTCGCAGAAAAGGCATATCAAATGGAGTCCAAATGGAATGAAACCTTCAGGAGCGTGATTTTTGGAACAAACGTGATCTAGAGGACTTGGAGTGGATGTCAAGAAACAACCGAGGAGGCCACGAGGCAAGGGGGCGCGCCTACCCCCTGGGCGTGCCCTCCCCCCTCGTGGGCCCCTCACGGCTCAACCGACCTACTTCTTCCTCCTATATATACTCATATACCCTGAAAACATCCAGGAGCACCACAGAACCCTATTTCCACCGCCACAACCTTCTATACCCAAGAGATCCCATCTTGGGGCCTTTTCCAGAGCTCCGCCGGAGGGGGCATCGATCATGAAGAGCCTCTACATCAACTCCATGGCCCCTCCGATGATGTGTGAGTAGTTTACTTCAGACCTTCAGGTCCATAGCTATTAGCTAGATGGCTTCCTCTCTCTCTTTGTATCTCAATACAAAGTTCTCCTCGATCTTCTTGGAGATCTATTCGATGTAACTCTTTTTGCGGTGTGTTTGTCGAGATCCGGTGAATTGTGGGTTTATGATCAAGTCTATCTATGAACAATATTTGATTCTTCTCTGAAATCTTTTATGTATGACTAGTTATCTTTGCAAGTGTCTTCGAATTATCAGTTTGGTTTGGCCTAATAGATTGATCTTTCTTGCAATGGGAGAAGTGTTTAGCTTTGGGTTCAATCTTGCGGTGCTCGATCCCAGTGACAGAAAGGGAAACGACAGGTATTGTATTGTTGCCATCGAGGATAAAAAGATGGGTTTACATCATATTGCTTGAGTTTATCCCTCTACATCATGTCATCTTACCTAATGCGTTACTCTGTTCTTATGAACTTAATACTCTAAATGCATGCTGGATAGCGGTCAATGTGTGGAGTAATAGTAGTAGATGCAAGCGGGAGTCGGTCTACTTGTCACGGACGTGATGCCTATATACATGATCATGCCTAGATATTCTCATAATTATTCGCTTTTCTATCAATTGCTCGACAGTAATTTGTTCACCCATCGTAATACTTATGCTATCTTGAGAGAAGCCACTAGTGAAACCTATGGCCCCCGGGTCTATTCTCCATTATATTAATCTTCCGTCAACAAGATATTTCTATTACCTTTTATTTTGCAATCTTTACTTTTAATCTTTATCATAAAAATACCAAAAAAATTATCTTATCATCTCTATCAGATCTCACTCTCGTAAGTGACCGTGAAGGGATTGACAACCCCTTTATCACGTTGGTTGTGAGGTTATTATTTGTTTGTGTAGGTATGAGGGACTTGCGTGTGGCCTCCTACTGGATTGATACCTTGGTTCTCAAAAACCGAGGGAAATACTTACGCTACTTTGCTGCATCACCCTTTCCTCTTCAAGGGAAAACCAACGCAGTGCTCAAGAGGTAGCAAGAAGGATTTCTGGCGCCGTTGCCGGGGAGTCTACGCACAAGTCAAGACATACCAAGTACCCATCACAAACTCTTATCCCTCGCAATACATTATTTGCCATTTGCCTCTCGTTTTCCTCTCCCCCACTTCACACTTGCCGTTTTATTCGCCCTCTTTTTCCGTTCCCCTTCTCTTTTCCAGTTCGTCTCTTTTTGTTTGCTTCTTGTTTGCTTGTGTGTTGGATTGCTTGTTTGTCACAATGGCTCAATATAACACTAAATTATGTGATTTTTCCAATACCAACAATAATGATTTTATTAGAACTCCGATTGCTCCTATTACCGATGCTGAATCTTGTGGAATTAATGTTGCTTTGCTGAATCTTGTCATGAAAGATCCGTTTTCCGGCCTTCCTTGTGAAGATGCCGCTATCCATCTAAACAACTTTGTTGATTTGTGTGATATGCAAAAGAATAAATATGTGGATAATGATATTGTTAAACTAAAGCTATTCCTGTTTTCGCTTAGAGATCGTGCTAAAACTTGGTTTTCGTCTTTGCCTAAAAATAGTATCGCTTCATGGAATAAGTGCAAAGATGCTTTTATCTCTAAGTATTTTCCTCCCGCTAAGATCATCTCTCTTAGAAATGATACTATGAATTTTAAGAAACTTGATCATGAATATGTTGCACAAGCTTGGGACAGGATGAAATTAATGATACATAATTGCCCTACAGATAGTTTGGATCTTTGGATGATTATACAAAATTTTTATGCTGGATTGAATTTTGCTTCTAGAAATCTTTTAGATTTGGCCGCGGGAGGCACTTTTATGGAAATCACTTTAGGAGAAGCTACTAAACTCCTAGATAATATTATGGTTAATTATTCTCAATGGCACACTGAAAGATTGACTAGTAAAAAGGTTCATGCAATAGAAGAAATTAATGTTTTGAGTAGAAAGATGGATGAACTTAAGAAATTGTTTGCTAATAAGAGTGTTTATTCTGATCCTAATGATATGCCTTTGTCTACTTTGATTGAGAATAATAATGAATCTATGGATGTGAATTTTGTTGGTACGAATAATTTTGGTAATAACGCTTATAGAGGTAATTTTAATCATAGGCCCTTTCCTAGTAATCCCTCTAATAATTATGGTAATTCCTACAACAATTCTTATGGAAATTATAATAAGATGCCCTCTGATTTTAAATCTAATATTAAATAATTTATTAGTTTGCAAAAGAGTTCCAATGCTTTGATTGAAGAAAAATTGTCTAAGATTGATGAGTTGGCTAGGAACGTGGATAGAATTTCTCTCGATGTTGATTCTTTGAAACTTAGATCTATTCCACCTAAGCATGGTATCAATGAGTCTCTCAAAGCTATGAGAATTTCCATTGATGAGTGCAAAGAAAGAACCGCTAGGATGCGTGCTAAAAAAGATTGCTTTGTGAAAGCGTGTTCTTCTAGTTTTGATGATAACAAGGATGAAGATCTAAAAGTGATTGATGATAACAACGATATGTTTAGTTTTTAAATCTTGATGCAAAAATTGATAAAAGTGGGATTGGAGAGGTCAAAACTTTAAATAGCAATGAACCCACTATCTTGGATTTCAAGGAATTTAATTATGATAATTGCTATTTGATAGATTGTATTTCCTTGTTGCGATTCGTGCTAAATTCTCCACATGCTTATAGTCAAAATAAAACTTTTACTAAACATATCGTTGATGCTTTAATGCAATCTTATGAAGAAAATCTTGAATTGGAAGTTTCTATCCCTAGAAAACTTTATGATGAGTGGGAACCTACTATTAAAATTAAAATTAATGATCATAGATGCTATGCTTGGTGTGATTTGGGTGCTAGTGTTTCCACGATTCCTAAAACCTTGTGTGATTTGCTAGGTTTCCGTGAATTTGATAATTGTTCTTTAAACTTGCATCTTGCAGATTTCACCATTAAGAAACCTATGGGAAGAATTAATGATGTTCTTATTGTTGCAAATAGGAATTATGTGCCCGTAGATTTCATTGTCCTTGATATAGATTGCACTCCTACATGTCCTATTATTCTTGGTAGACCTTTCCTTAGAACGATTGGTGCAATTATTGATATGGAGGAAGGGAATATTAGATTCCAATTTCCGTTAAGGAAGGGCATGGAACACTTTCCTAGAAAGAAAATTAAATTAACTTATGAATCTATTATGAGAGCCACTTATGGATTGCATACCAAAGATGATAATACCTAGATCTATCCTTGCTTTTATGCCTAGCTAGGGGAGTTAAACGATAGCGCTTGTTGGGAGGCAACCCAATTTTATTTTTGTTTCTTGATTTTTGATTCTCTTCAGTAATAAATAATTCATATATCCTCTGTTTAGATGTGGTTTTATGCTTTTAATTAGTGTTTGTGCCAAGTAAAACCTTTGGGAAGACTTGGGGGAAGTCTTTGCGATCTTGCTGTAAAAAACAGAAACTTTAGCGCTCACGAGATTTGCTGCCATTTTTTACTAGAAAGTGATATTTAGTTAATTCTTTTTTCATATAATTAATAGATAAATTACTCACGTCCAGCAATTTATTTTAGAATTTTTGAGGTTCCATAAGTATTCGAAACCTACAGATTACTACAGACTGTTCTGTTTTTGACAGATTCTGTTTTTCGTGTGTTGTTTGCTTATTTTGATGAATCTATGGCTAGTAATAGAGTTTATGAACCATAGAAAAGTTGGAATACAGTAGGTTTAACACCAATATAAATAAATAATGAGTTCATTTTAGTACCTTAAGTGGTGGTTTGTTTTCTTTTACTAACGGAACTCATGAGATTTTCTGTTTAAGTTTTGTGCTGTTAAGTTTTCAAGTTTTGGGTAAAAGATTTGATGGATTATGGAACAAGGAGTGGCAAGAGCCTAGGCTTGGGGATACCCAAGGCACTCCAAGGTAAAATCCAAGGACAACCAAAATCCTAAGCTTGGGGATGCCCCGGAAGGCATCCCCTCTTTCGTCTTCGTCCGTCGGTAACTTTACTTGGAGATGTAGCTTTATTCACCACATGATATGTGTTTTGCTTGGAGTGTCTTGTATGATTTGAGTCTCTGTTTTTTTAGTTTACCACAATCATCCTTGCTGTACACACCTTTTGAGAGAGACACATATTAATCGGAATTCATTAGAATACTCTATGTGCTTCACTTATATTTTTTGAGTTGGATAATTTTGCTCTAGTGCTTCGCTTATATCTTTTAGAGCACGGCGGTGGTTCTATTTTATAGGAATAATTGATCTCTCATGCTTCACTTATATTATTTTGAGAGTCCTTTATAACATCATGGTAATTTGCTTTGGTTATAAAATTAGTCCTAATATGATAGGCATCCAAGATAAAAACCTGAAAGTGCATTAAAAACTAAGAGAAGTTTGATACTTGATAGTTGTTTTGAGATATAAAGGTGGTAATATTAGAGGTGTGCTAGTTGAGTAATTGTGAAATTGAGAAATACCTGTGTTGAAGTTTGCAAGTCCCGTAGCATGCACGTATGGTAAACGTTGTGTGACAAATTTGAAGCATGAGGTGTTCTTTGATTGCTTTCCTTATGAGTGGCGGTCGGGGACGAGCGATGGTCTTTTCCTACCAATCTATCCCCCTAGGAGCATGCGCGTAGTGCTTGGTTTTGATGACTTGTATATTTTTTCAATAAGTATGTGAGTTCTTTATGACTAATGTTGAGTACATGGATTATACACACTCTCACCCTTCCATCATTGCTAACCTCTTCGGTACCGTGCATTGCCCTTTCTCACCTTGAGAGTTGGTGCAAACTTCGCCGGTGCATCCAAACCCCGTGATATGATACGCTCTATCACACATAAGCCTCCTCATATCTTCCTCAAAACAGCCACCATACCTACCTATTATGGCATTTTCATAGCCATTCCGAGATATATTGCCATGCAACTTTCCACCGTTCCGTTTATTATGACACGCATCATCATTGTCATATTGCCTTGCATGATCATGTAGTTGATATTGTATTTGTGGCAAAGCCACCATGCTTAATTTTTCATACATGTCACTCTTGATTCATCGAATATCCTGGTACACCGCCGGAGGCATTCACATAGAGTCATATTTTGTTCTAAGTATCGAGTTGTAATTCTTGAGTTGTAAGTAAATAAAAGTGTGATGATCATCATTAGAGCATTGTCCCAAGTGAGGAAAGGATGATGGAGACTATGATTCCCCCACAAGTCGGGATGAGACTCTCGGATGAAAAAAGAGGCCATAAAAAAAGAAGGCCCAAATAAAAAAATGAGAGAAAAAGAGAGAAGGGACAATGTTACTATCCTTTTTCCACACTTCAAAGTAGCACCATGATCTTCATGATAGAGAGTCTCTTATTTTGTCACTTTCATATACTAGTGGAAAATTTTCATTATAGAATTGTCTTGTATATTCCAATGATGGGCTTCCTCAAATGCCCTAGGTCTTCGTGAGCAAGCAAGTTGGATGCACACCCACTTAGTTTCTTTGATGAGCTTTCATATATTTATAGCTCTAGTGCATCTGTTGCATGGCAATCCCTACTCCTTGCATTGACATCAATCGGTGGGCATCTCCATAGCCCATTGATTAGCTGCATCAATGTGAGACTTTCTCCTTTTTGTCTTCTCACACAACCTCAATCATTATATTCTATTCCACCCATAGTGCTATGTCCATGGCTCGCGCTCATATATTGCGTAAAAGTTGAAAGAGTTTGAAAAGGCTAAGTATGAAACAATTGCTTGGCTTGTCATTAGGGTTGTGCATGATGGGAGCATTTTGTTGACGAAAATGAAGCATGGCCAAACTATATGATTTTGTAGGGATAAGCTTTCTTTGGCTATGTTATTTTGATAAGACATAATTGCTTGGTTAGCATGCTTGAAGTATTATTATTTTTATGTCAACATTAAACTTTTATCTTGAATCTTTCGGATCTGAACATTCATGCCACAATAAATAAAATTACATTGAAGAATATGCTAGAAAGCACTCCACATCAAAAATTCTGTTTTTACCATTTACCTACTCCAGGACAAGCAAGAATTAAGCTTGGGGATGCTTGATATGTCTCCAACGTATCTATAATTTTTGATTGTTCCATGCTATCATATATTCTGTTTTGGATGTTTAATGGGCTTTATTATACACTATAGGATCGAGAAGAGGTGTCTAGAGGGGGGTGAATAGACTCTTAGCAAGAAAAGTTGCAGTTTTTAATTTCTTTAAGTTGAAGTGGAGTTTTGGCACAAGTTTGAACATTCACAATACATGTCAAGCAAGCATGACAAGTGTATATGAGCAGCGGAAAGTAAATCATGCAAGTTGCAAGAATGTAAAGGGATGGGATTGGAGTGTGCAAACACAAATGGAGACACAAATGCAGAACAAAACAAGGAAAAGAAAATATAGATGAAGAAAAAAAATAAAACACGAGAGAACTTCATCTAGAATTGGGCGGTGACAAAGTCACCTATGTTAGAGTATATTGACTAAGGAGTCAAGTAAGAACACTTGATCGTAGGTCATACTCATTGAGGGAGTCTTGGATTAGGGGGTCCTCAGACAGCCGGACTATATACTTTTTCCGGACTGTTGGACTATGAAGATACAAGATTGAAGACTTTGTCCCGTGTCCGGGTGGGACTCTCCTTTGCGTGGAAGGCAAGCTTGGCAATTCGGATATGTAGATCTCCTCCCTTGTAACCGACTCTGTGTAACCCTAGCCCCCTCCGGTGTCTATATAAACCGGAGGGTTTAGTCCGTAGGACAACAACAATCATAATCATAGGCTAGCTTCTAGGGTTTAGCCTCTACGATCTCGTGGTGGATCAACTCTTGTAATACTCATATCATCAAGATCAATCAAGCAGGAAGTAGGGTATTACCTCCATTGAGAGGGCCCGAACCTGGGTAAACATTGTGTCCCCCGCCTCCTGTTACCATCAGCCTTAGACGCATAGCTCGGGACCCCCTACCCGAGATCCGCCGGTTTTGACAACGACATTGGTGCTTTCATCGAGAGTTCCACTGTACCGTCACGATAAAGGCTTGATGGCTCCTTCGATCATCGGTAACGATGCGATCCAGGGTGAGGTCTTTCTCCCCGGACAGATCTTCGTATTCGGCGGCTTTGTACTGCGGGCCAACTCGCTTGGCCATCTGGAGCAGATCGAGAGCTATGCCCCTGGCCATCAGGTCAGGTTTGGAAGCTTGAACTATACTGCCGACATCTGCTGAGACTTGATCTTTGACGGATTCGAGCCCATGTCAGGTACGCCGCATAGTCACGACGAGCATGACTTAGCTCTGCCGTTGGATGGTGTTCGGGAGATCACACCTGTGGCTACTCCGGCCCTCAATCTGGAGCAGATCGTGCTGTCCGAGGACGGGTGGATGGACCCCGCCATGGAGGCCGCACACTTAGCGGTAATAGAGCCGAATACTGACTTCACCTCCCATGAGGCCTGTGTCATCGGACCCTTGGATTCGTCCCCGGCCAGAGGCTTCGAACCTCTTGCGTCCGTGCCTATCGAATCTGATTGGGAACCGATCATGGAGTTTACCTCCGCGGATATCTTTCAGCACTCACCCTTGGGCGACGTGCTAAATTCATTGAGGTCTCTCTCCTTGTCAGGAGACCCTTGGCCGAACTATGTCCGGCTTGAGTGGGAAGCGGACGATGAAATTCGTTCCCCACCCACCACCCACTTAATAGCCACTGTCGACGACTTAACCGCCATGCTTGATTTCGGCTCTGAAGACTTCGACGGTATGGACGACGATGCAGGAGAAGAACAGGAACCACCGCCCACAGGGCGTTGGACAGCCACCTCATCATACGATATATATATGGTGGACACCACCAAAGAAAGCGATGGCAATAAGGCAACGGAGGATAATCCCCTCGAGAAGCAATCTAAGCATCGGCGTCATCGGCGCCGCTCTAAGCCCCGCCATAGCAAAAGCAGCGATACCGGCACAAGAGACAATAACGCTGCGGATAGTGCCGAAGACGAAGACAATCCCCTCCAGCCAGGCTTCGAGCGGAAGGATGGGCAAGCTAGCTGATGACCCACAAGTATAGGGGATCTATCATAGTCATTTTGATAAGTAAGAGTGTCGAACCCAACGAGGAGCAGAAGGAAATGATAAGCGGTTTCCAGCAAGGTATTCTCTGCAAGTACTGAAACAAGTGGTAACAGATAGTTTTGTGATAGGATAATTTGTAACGAGCAACAAATAACAAAAGTAAATAAAGTGCAGCAAGGTGGCCCAATCCTTTTTGTAGCAAAGGACAAGCCTGGACAAACTCTTATATAGAGAAAAGCGCTCCCGAGGACACATGGGAATATCATCAAGCTAGTTTTCATCACGTTCATATGATTCACGTTCGGTACTTTGATAATTTGGTATGTGGGTGGACCGGTGCTTGGGTACTGTCCTTACTTGGACAAGCATCCCACTTATGATTAACCTCTATTGCAAGCATCTGCAACTACGACAAAAGTATTAAGGTAAACCTAACCATAGTATGAAACATATGGATCCAAATCAGCCCCTTACGAAGCAACGCATAAACTAGGGTTTAAGCTTCTACCACTCTACCAACCCATCATCTACTTATTACTTCCCAATGCCTTCCTCTAGGCCCAAATAATGGTGAAGTGCCATGTAGTCGACGTTCACATAACACCACTAGAGGAGAGACAACATACATCTCATCAAAATATCGAACGAATACCAAATTCACATGACTAATAATAGCAAGACTTCTCCCATGTCCTCAGAAACAAACGTAACTACTCACAAAGCATATTCATGTTCATAATCAGAGGGGTATTAATATGCATATAGGATCTGAACATATGATCTCCCACCAAATAAACCAACTAGCATCGACTACAAGGAGTAATTGACACTACCAGCAACCTACTAGTACCAATCCCGGACTTGGAGACAAGAATTGGATACAAGAGATGAACTAGGGTTTTGAGAGGAGATGGTGCTGATGAAGATGTTGATGGAGATTGCCCTCTCCCGATGAGAGGAGCGTTGGTGATGACGATGGCGATGATTTCCCCCTCCCGGAGGGAAGTTTCCCCGGCAAAACAGCTCTGCCGGAGCCCTAGATTGGTTCCGCCAAGGTTCCGCCTCGTGGCGGCGGAGTTTCGTCCGAGAAGATGGCTTCTTATTTTTCTCTCATCGAAAGACTTCATATAGTAGAATATGGCCACCGGAGGGCTAACAGGGGGGGCCACGAGGTAGAGGGCGCGCCTAGGGGATAGGGCGCGCCCTCAACCCTCGTGGGCAGGGTGTGGCCCCCCTGGTGAACTTCTCACGCTCAGTATATTTTATATATTCTGAAAACGTCTCCCGTGAAGTTTCAGGACTTTTGGAGCTGTGCAGAATAGATCTCTAATATTTGCTCCTTTTCCAGCCCAGAATCCCAGCTGCCGGCATTCTCCCTCTTTATGTAAACCTTGTAAAATAAGAGAGAATAGGCATAAGTATTGTGACATAATGTGTAATAATAGCCCACAATGCAATAAATATCGATATAAAAGCATGATGCAAAATGGACGTATCAACTCCCCCAAGCTTAGACCTCGCTTGTCCTCAAGCGAAAGCCGAAATCGAAAATTATGTCCACATGTTTAGAGATAGAGGTGTCGATAAAAATAAAATACGGACATGAGGGCATCATGATCATTCTTAGAACAACAACTTACATAATTCTTGTCATATGATCTCTTATGCTAGAGTAGTGATTCAATCACAATTTCAAGTATGAATCGTAAACTTCATTGAAAACTAACAAACTATAATCTTAGTCATTGGAGCAATTGCAATTTATCATAACATAGGAAAGAGTCAATATATAAGAGCTTTTCAGCAAATCCACATACTCAACTATCATATAGTCTTTCACAATTGCTGACACTCACACAATACTTATGGGTATGGAGTTTTAATCGGACACAGAGAAAGATAGGGGCTTATAGTTTTGCCTCCCAACATTTTACCTCAAGGGTAATGTCAACAATAATAGTTCATGAAAACTCACATCCAATTAGCCATATATACCAGGATCTTTCCAACATACTGTGCTTGCCAAAGGATAAAATGTAAAAAGGATGGGTGAAGATCACCATGACTCTTATGCAATGTAGGAGATAGAAGTAAAAGATAGGCCCTTCACAGAGGGAAGCAGAGGTTGTCATGCGCTTTTATAGTTGGATGCACAAAATCTTAATGCGAAAGAACGTCACTTTATATTGCCACTTGTGATATGGACCTTTATTATGCAGTCTATCGCTTTTATTTCTTCCATATCACACGATCGTATAAAGCTTATTTCTCCCACACTAATAAGTCATACATATTTAGAGAGCAATTTTTATTGCTTGCACCGACGACAACTTACTTGGAGGATCTTACTCAATCCATAGGTAGGTATGGTGGACTCTCATGGCAAAACTGGTTTTAAGGGTATTTGGAAGCACAAGTAGTATCTCTACTTGGTGCAAGAATTTGGCTAGCATGAGGGGGAAAGGCAAGCTCAATCATGTTGGATGATCCATTACAATATAATTTATCTCAGATGTAAGAAAACATAACCCATTACGTTGTCTTCCTTGTCCAACGTCAACTCTTTAGCATGTCATATTTTAATGAGTTCTCACAATCATAAAAGATGTCCAAGATAGTATATTTATATGTGAAGACCTCTCTTTCTTTATTACTTCCTATTAATTGCAACGATGACCAAAACTATTTTTGTCAACTCTCAACAACTTTTATTCATCATACTTTTTCTATGTGAGCTCATTACTCTCCATAAGATCCATATGATCTCTTTATTTCTTTTTATTTCTTTCTCTTTTCTTTTATTCACTTAAGATCATGGCAAAATAATCAAGCCCTTGACTCAACACTAATCTTTATTATATATAGCTCACGGACTCGATTAGATAGAAGGATCATAAAGCAAAACTCACAACTAGATCATACTAAAACTTTATTCTACTAGATTAAGATATTATCAAAAGGATCGAACTAAGAAAAACAGTAAAGATAAAAGTGATGGTGATACGATACCGGGGCACTCCCCCAAGCTTGGCAGTTGCCAAGGGGAGTGCCCATGCCCATGTGATTATGTCTCCTTTGTTGGTGAAGAAGGTGGAGTTGTTGATGATGGATAGTCGCACATCGAGCGTAGGAGGTCTTCTAACTTGCGGATAATGCCTTTGAGTGCGATGATATGCTCCTTCAACAAAATATTTTCACGTGTGAGATACTTATTTTGTATACGAGCTAACTCGATCATCTTGAAAGCTTCGATCTTAGTTGGGGTAAGAATATTGTGATCAAGTTGAAAGATGTCTTCTGTTGCTGGAGCTTGGTCCTCCGTGGCCTTCTTTATCCCTTCATCCTTGTTGGTCTCCATGGGTTCTTCTCTCTTCGGCTCTATCTTCATTAGCCAAGCATCGTTTCCCTCATTGTTGGAGGAGGAGGGAGACGACATGATGCTTAGCTTCGACAACCCTGGCAGAGAACAACTCGAAACAAGAACAAAAGATTTTTGCGTGATATGGTGGTCAAAACCTTCGGGAGATTATATAATGAATTTTTACCGACCAAAATACGTGTCGTGTAACAAAACAGAGTCCAGAAAGCGCACGAGGTGCCCACGAGGTAGGGGGGCGCGCCCAGTAGGGTAGGGCGCACCCTCCACCCTCGTGGAGGCCTCGTGTCCTTCCCGGACTGCTTCTTATTTTTCTATTTTTCTAAATATTCCAAAACGGAGAAATATTGCCTTAAAACTGTTTTGGAGTCGGTTTTCTTACCGTACCACATACTTATTCCTTTTCGGAGTCTGGAACGTTTCGGAAAGTGTCCCTTATGTATTCCTCCGGGGTTATGGTTTCAATAACATTGGTTTCAACATTTATAGGATTACCTGAGATATAATGTTTGATTCTTTGACCGTTCACCACCTTCGGATTTGTGCCTTCGAAGTTGTTGATTTTTATGGCACCAGAACGATAGACCTCCTCGATAACGTAAGGACCTTCCCATTTAGAGAGGAGTTTTCCTGCAAAAAAATCTTAAATGAGAGTTGTATAGCAATACATAATCACCTACATTAAACTCACGCTTTTGTATCCTTTTATCATGCCATCTTTTAACTTTTTCTTTAAACAACTTGGCATTTTCGTAGGCTTGGGTTCTCCATTCATCGAGTGAGCTAATATCAAATAACCTCTTCTCACCGGCAAGTTTAAAATCATAATTGAGCTCTTTAATAGCCCAATATGCCTTGTGTTCTAGTTTGAGAGGTAAGTGACATGCTTTTCCATAAACCATTTTATACGGAGACATACCCATAGGATTTTTATATGCAGTTCTATAGGCCCATAATGCATCATCAAGTTTCTTGGATCAATTCTTTCTAGACCTATTGACAGTATTTTGCAAAATTAATTTGAGTTTTCTATTACTCAATTCTACTTGACCACTAGACTGTGCGTGATAAGGAGATGCAATTCTATGATTAACATCATATTTAGCAAGCATTTTACGGAAAGCACCATGAATAAAATGTGAACCACCATCAGTCATTAAATATCTAAGGACTCCAAATCTTGGAAAAATTACTTCTTTAAGCATTTTAATAGAAGTGTTATGATCAGCACTACTAGTTGGAATAGCTTCTACCCAGTTAGTAACGTAATCAATAGCAACTAAAATATGTGTATATCCATTAGAGGAAGGAAAAGGCCCCATATAGTCAAAGCCCCAAACATCAAATGGTTCAATAACGAGTGAATAGTTCATAGGCATTTCTTGACGTCTACTAATATTACCAATTCTTTGACATTCATCACAAGATAAGACAAACTTACGGGCATCCTTGAAGAGAGTAGGCCAAAAAACCAAATTGCAATACCTTATGTGCAGTCCTATCTCCAGCATGGTGTCCTCCATAAGCTTCGGAGTGACAGTTGCGTAGGATCTGTTCCTGTTCATGCTCAGGTACACAACGTCTAATAACACCATCTACTCCTTCTTTATAAAGATGTGGGTCATCCCAAAAGTAATGCCTCAAATCATAGAAGAACTTTTTCTTTTGCTGGTATGTGAAACTAGGTGGTATAAACTTAGCAACAATGTAATTAGCATAATCAGCATACCATGGAGCAGTATGAGAAGCATTTATGACATTTAATTGCTCATCAGGAAAGCTATCATCAATAGGTAGTGGATCATCAAGCACATTTTCTAACCTAGACAAGTTGTCTGCAACGGGGTTCTCAGCTCCCTTTCTATCAACAATATGTAAGTCAAATTCTTGTAGCAAGAGAACCCATCTAATAAGTCTAGGTTTAGCATCTTTCTTTTCCATAAGATATTTAATAGCAGCATGATGAGTGTGAATAGTTACTTTAGAATCAACAATATAAGGTCTGAACTTATCACAAGCAAATACAACTGCTAAGAATTCTTTTTCAGTGGTAGCATAATTTCTTTGAGCATTGTCTAGGGTTTTACTAGCATATTGAATAACGTTTAATTTCTTATCAACTCTTTGCCCTAGAACAACACCTACAACATAATCACTAGCATCACACATAATTTCAAAGGGTAAATTCCAATTAGGTGGCTGAACAATAGGTGCAGAGATCAATGCTTTCTTAAGTATTTCAAATGCTTCTACACAATCATCATCAAAGACAAATGGTATATATTTTTGTAATAAATTAGTCAGAGGCCGAGAATTTTTTGAGAAGTCCTTAATGAATCTCCTATAAAATCCGGCGTGATCAAGGAAACTTCTTATACCTTTCATGTCCTTGGGACATGGCATCTTCTCAATAGCATCAACCTTGGCTTTATCAACCTCAATACCTCTTTCGGAAACTTTATGCCCCAAGACAATACCTTCATTAACCATAAAGTGACACTTTTCCCAATTCAAGACAAGATTAGTTTCTTCACATCTCTGCAAAACTCGATCAAGGTTGCTTAAGCAATCATCAAAAGAAGATCCATAGACGGAGAAATCATCCATGAAAACCTCACAAATCTTTTCACAAAAGTCAGAGAATATACCCATCATGCATCTTTTAAAGGTAGCAGGTGCATTACATAAACCAAAAGGCATACATCTATAAGCAAAAGTACCAAAAGGGCAAGTAAAAGTAGTCTTTGATTGATCTTTGGCTGACACAGGTATTTGAGGGAAACCAGAATAACCATCTAGAAAGCAAAAATGTGTATGTTTGGATAATCTTTCTAGCATTTGATCGATAAAAGGTAAGGGGTAATGGTCCTTTTTAGTGGCCTTATTTAATTTGCGGAAATCTATTAGCATCCTATAACCTGTAATAATTCTTTGAGGAATCAATTCATCTTTATCATTAGGAACGACAGTAATACCTCCCTTTTTAGGGACACAATGGACAAGACTTACCCACTGACTATCAGCAACAGGATAAATTATACCTGCCTCAAGGAGCTTTAGTATTTCCTTTCTTACCACTTCTTTCATTTTAGGATTCAGCTGTCGTTGATGATCACGAACTAGTTTAGCATCTTCTTCCAAATTTATTTTATGTTGACATAGAGTGGAACTAATGCCCTTAAGATCATCAAGAGTATACCCAATAGCAGCACGATGCTTCTTCAGAGTTTTCAATAATCTCTCCTCCTCATGCTCTGAAAGGTTAGCACTAATAATAACAGGATATATCTTTTTCTCATCAAGATAAGCATATTTAAGAGTACCAGGCAACGGTTTAAGCTCAAACACGGGATCACCCTTGGGTGGAGGAGGATCTCCTAGGATTTCAACAGGCAAATTGTGTTTCAGAATAGGTTCCTGTTTAAAGAATACTTCATCTATTTCCCTTCTTTCATTCATAAACATATCATTTTCATGGTCTAGCAAATATTGTTCTAAAGGATCACTAGGAGGTACGGCAATAGAAGCAAGACCAACAATTTCATCCTTACTAGGTAATTCTTCTTCACGGTGTTGTCTACTAAATTTTGAGAAATTAAATTCATGAGACATATCATCTAAACCGATAGTAACAACATCCTTTTTGCAATCTATCTTAGCATTAACAGTGTTCAAGAAGGGTCTACCAAATATAATGGGACAAAAGCTATCTTGTGGGGAACCAAGAACAAGGAAATCAGCAGGATATTTAGTTTTCCCCCACAAGACTTCAACATCTCTAAGAATTCCCATTGGTGACATCAATATCTTCTAACTCAACAAGTGCAATATCATGCATAATTTCTCTATATAGGCTAATAGGTATTGCACTAGCACTAGCACCCATATCACATAAACCATGATAACAATGATCTCCTATTTTAACAGAAATAACATGCATGCCTACCACGGGTCTAGGTTTATCTTTAGCACAAGGTTTAGCAATTCTAGCAGTTTCATCATAGAAATAAATAACATGCCCATCAATATTATCAGCCAAGAGATCTTTAACAATAGCAATATCAGGTTCAACTTTAATTTGCTCAGAAGGTGTATAAGTTTTAATATTGCTTTTACGAACCACAGTTGAAGCTTTAGCATGATCCTTTATCCTAATAGGAAAAGGTGGTTTCTCAACATAAGCAGCAGGAACAATAGGATCATTATAAGTGATAGTCTTTTCTTCAACTTTAATAGGTGCAGCTACTTTTACTTCTATGGGAGGATGATATTTAAACCACTTCTCCTTGGGGAGATCAACATGAGTAGCAAAAGATTCACAGAAAGAAGCTACTATCTCAGAGTCAAGTCCATATTTAGTGCTAAATTTACGGAAAACATCGGTATCCATAAAAGTTTTAATACAATCAAACCTAGGTGTCATACCTGAGTCCTTACCTTTTTTGAGGTCCCAATCTTCAGAGTTGCGTTTAATTCTTTCCAATAAATCCCATTTGAATTCAATAGTCTTCATCATAAAAGAGCCAGTACAAGAAGTATCAAGCATGGTGCGATTGCTATCAGAAAGCCGAGCATAAAAATTTTGAATAATCATTTCTCTTGAGAGCTCATGATTGGGGCATGAAATCTAACATTGATTTAAGCCTCCCCCAAGCTTGAGCTATGCTTTCTCCTTCGCGAGGCCAAAAATTATATATATAATTGCGATCACAATGAACAAGATGCATAGGATAAAACTTCCGATGAAATTCCAATTTCAATCGTTTGTAGTTCCATGACCCCATATCATCACATAGCCTATACCATGTCGATACATCTCCCTTCAAAGATAAAGGGAAGAACTTCTTCTTAACAACATCTCCGGGTACACCTGCAAGCTTAAATAATCCACAAACTTCATCCACATATATTAGATTCTCATCAGGATGCTTTGTTCCATCTCCTACAGAAGGATTAGCTAGCAGTTTTTCTATCATACCTGAAGGAATTTCAAAGCAGACATTTTCATTTTTAGTAGGTTCAGTAGGTTGAGGAGCAACTCTTTGCTCTACTAGTCGGGGTGAAGATACCCCGAACAAGCCCCTCAGAGGATTACTTTCCATAGTAACAAGTGACAGTAAATTTCAGCACACTATATAAATTTTTCCTTACCAAATTCCACCTACCAAAGGCACTTCACTCCCCGGCAACGGCGCCAGAAAAGAGTCTTGATGACCCACAAGTATAGGGGATCTATCGTAGTCCTTTTGATAAGTAAGAGTGTCGAACCTAACGAGGAGCAGAAGGAAATGATAAGCGGTTTCCAGCAAGGTATTCTCTGCAAGTACTGAAACAAGTGGTAACAGATAGTTTTGTGATAGGATAATTTGTAACGAGGAACAAGTAACAAAAGTAAATAAAGTGCAGCAAGGTGGCCCAATCCTTTTTTTAGCAAAGGACAAGCCTGGACAAACTCTTATATAGAGAAAAGCGCTCCCGAGGACACATGGGAATATCATCAAGCTATTTTTCATCACGTTCATATGATTCACGTTCGGTACTTTGATAATTTGGTATGTGGGTGGACCGGTGCTTGGGTACTGTCCTTACTTGGACAGGCATCCCACTTATGATTAACCTCTATTGCAAGCATCTGCAACTACGACAAAAGTATTAAGGTAAACCTAACCATAGTATGAAACATATGGATCCAAATCAGCCCCTTACGAAGCAACGCATAAACTAGGGTTTAAGCTTCTACCACTCTACCAACCCATCATCTACTTATTACTTCCCAATGCCTTCCTCTAGGCCCAAATAATGGTGAAGTGCCATGTAGTCGACGTTCACATAACACCACTAGAGGAGAGACAACATACATCTCATCAAAATATCGAACGAATACCAAATTCACATGACTAATAATAGCAAGACTTCTCCCATGTCCTCAGAAACAAACGTAACTACTCACAAAGCATATTCATGTTCATAATCAGAGGGGTATTAATATGCATATAGGATCTGAACATATGATCTCCCACCAAATAAACCAACTAGCATCAACTACAAGGAGTAATTAACACTACTAGCAACCTACTAGTACCAATCCCGGACTTGGAGACAAGAATTGGATACAAGAGATGAACTAGGGTTTTGAGAGGAGGTGGTGCTGATGAAGATGTTGATGGAGATTGCCCTCTCCCGATGAGAGGAGTGTTCGTGATGACGATGGCGATGATTTCCCCCTCCCGGAGGGAAGTTTCCCCGGCAGAACAGCTCTGCCGGAGCCCTAGATTGGTTCCGCCAAGGTTCCGCCTCGTGGCGGCGGAGTTTCGTCCGAGAAGATGGCTTCTTATTTTTTTCTCATCGAAAGACTTCATATAGTAGAAGATGGCCACCGGAGGGCTAACAGGGGGGGCCACGAGGTAGGGGGCGCGCCTAGGGGATAGGGCGCACCCTCCACCCTCGTGGGCAGGGTGTGCCTCCCCCGGTGAATTTCTTGCGCTCAGTATTTTTTATATATTCTGAAAACGTCTTCCGTGAAGTTTCAGGACTTTAGGAGCTATGCAGAATAGGTCTCTAATATTTGCTCCTTTTCCAGCCTAGAATCCCAGCTGCTGGCATTCTCCCTCTTTATGTAAACCTTGTAAAATAAGAGAGAATAGGCATAAGTATTGTGACATAATGTGTAATAACAACCCATAATGCAATAAATATCGATATAAAAGCATGATGCAAAATGGACGTATCACTATCCCTAAGGAACAGGCGACAGACAGAGAATCAGAGGATGACAATTACATGCCCCTCTCCGAAGACGAGGTGAGCCTCGGCGACGAAGAATTTATCGTGCCTGAGGATCCCATCGAGCAGGAGCGCTTCAGGCGCCGGCTTATAGCCATGGCAAAAAGCCTGAAGAAAAAGCAGCAGCAGCTTCAAGCTGATCAAGATCTGCTAGCGGATAGATGGACCGATGTCCTGGCAGCCGAGGAATACGAACTCGAGCGCCAACCAAAAGTTACCCAAAGTGCAGGTTGCTACCCCAACTCGAGGTGGAAGCATTAAAGCCTACACTACCAGCGTATGAGGCGGCTGACCGGCCACCTCGTGGCCAAGACAAAGCGGCATATCAGCCCGAAGTCCAACCCGCACCCCGTCGCTAGTCAAACAAAAACACCAAGGCCTAGGGCTACATGCAGGACCTGCGAGACGTACTGGAAAACAAAGCAGGACATACAAGATCGATCTACGGATCACGGGGGCGCGCCCCAACGCGTGACGACGACCGTCACGCTGGATATACTAAAAGCAAATCCGGCCGGGTCGAATACAGCAGACAAGACTCATATGAACTGCGTCGTGATATAGCCTGGCACAGAGGCACCGCACACCCCCTATGCTTCATTGATGAAGTAATGGATCATGAATTCCCATAAGGGTTTAAACCCGTGAACATTGAATCATATGATGGTACTACAGACCCCGCGGTATGGATAGAGGATTTCTCCCTCCACATTCACATGGCCCACAGGGATGATCTACACGCCATCAAGTATCTCCCACTAAAACTAAAAGGGCCGGCTCGGCATTGGCTGAATAGCTTGCCGGCAAACTCCATCGGAAGTTGGGAGAACCTGGCAGACGCATTCCTGGACAACTTCCAGGGCACTTATGTGCGCCCACTGGATGCTGATGATTTAAGTCACATAACCCAATAGCCCGGAGAGTCAGCCAGGAAAATCTGGACTCGGTTCCTAACTAAAAAGAACCAAATTGTCGACTGCCTGGATGCCGAAGCCCTAGCAGCCTTTAAACATAACATCCGTGACGAGTGGCTTGTCTGACATCTCGGCCAAGAGAAGCCAAAATCCATGGCAGCCCTCACGACACTCATGACCCGCTTTTGCGCGGGCGAGGATAGCTGGTTGGCCCATAGCAACAACATATCAAGCAATCCTGGCACATCAGAGGCCAGAGATAGCAACGACAAACCCCGACGCAACAAACACAAGTGTCGCAAAAATGGTGGTAACACCGAAGATACGACAGTAAATGCCGGATTTAGTGACTCTAAGTCCGGTCAGCAGAAAAGGCCATTCAAAAACGACAATTCGGGCCCGTCTAGCCTGGACCGCATACTCGACCGTCCATGCCAAATTCATGGCACCCCAGGAACACCAGCCAATCATACCAACAGAGAATGCTGGGTCTTCAAACAAGCCGGTAGGTCAAGTGCCGAAAACAAGGAGAAGGGGCCTCAAAGTGATGATAGCAACGAGGAGCCTAGATCACCGAATACAGGAGGGCAAAAGAAATTTCCCTCGCAAATCCAAACAGTGAACATGGTAAATGCCACCCGCACTCCCAACCTGGAACGGATGCGCACCCTTAGGGATGTCGACTTAACGGAACCAGTCGCCCCACAATATAAACTAGGGCCGATCACCTTCAACCGCATAGATCGTCCAATTAATACCAATTAGGGCAATTCAGCCGCACTAGTCCTCGACCCAATAATTGATGGGTTCCACCTCACACGAGTCCTTATGGACGGAGGCAGCAGTCTAAACCTGCTTTACCAGGACACAGTGCGCAAGATGGGTATCGATCATTCGATGATCAAGCCCACTAAAGCCGCCTTTAAAGGTATTATACCAGGTGTGGAGGCCAGCTGTACAGGCTCCATTGCCCTTGAGGTAGTCTTCGGATCACCGGGCAATTACCGTGCCGAAGAGTTAATCTTCGACATCGTCCCCTTTCGCAGTGATTATCAGGCACTGCTCGGACGAACTGCGTTCGCTCGATTCAACGCGGTGCCACATTATGCCTACCATAAGCTCAAAATGCCCGGTCCACGCGGCGTCATCACGGTTAATGGTAAGGCTGAACTCCCCCTCGGTACCAAAGACTATACCGCTGCTTTAATAGCAGGAGCAACGAGTGGCACTTTTTAATCGAACCTCGAGTCGACGGCCAAGCTCCCGGACACCGCCAAAGGACTCCGAACTACTTCGCGGCAGGATAGCCCAGCTCGTCCAGAGCTTAATTAAACACCCCGGCAAAAGCCAGGACAGGCCACATACTACGGCTAAACCGCTCTCTAGCACACAAACATTTCTTGCATTTTCTTTATAGGTTCATTTTTTCCCAGGCCAGGACCGGTGATATGGAAACAGCTCGAACGCGCAAGGGAACCCTTAGATATTCCCCTCGATGACCATCCGACTGCACTCCGGATCTGCACACAGCTTCTTCCTGCCTGGTCTCAGTATGTTCCGCAGTCACTTTCTCTTTTTATTACATTGCATGTACTCATATGCATTGACGTATTATTCAAATATAACATGTGGATTTATACGACGCATATCTGCCGTTGTTTCTTATTTGAAACTCTTTTGTCAAATGGCATCTGTATGCCGCGATATGCCTTAATATGCCAGGGGCTTTGTTTTACCCATAATACGGCAATAAAGTCCGAACACCTTCATGGTAGTTCGGCACCCCGAACTTATAGCATTATATGCATCAGCTCTGAATCATGTCTTGGGTCAAATGTTGGGTTTGCCCGGCTCCCATGTTTTGCTGCCTTATGTTCTGCTATATCGGCTAAGGCGGCACAGGGAGAACTACTGCGATTGTGTCCCGGTTCTTCGGGACGAGCACCTCAGTAGAGAAAGCTGAAAACTGACTGTCATGATACGGCGAGAGCTGGTCAGTCGTTCGAGAGGTTGTAAAATCTTTAAGGATTTCTCCCGCATAATGCCATAACCAATGCAGCGTGCGATGGATCGGCTTTTCTTCCGATCAGGTGCTTATAGAGCCCCTTGTGCGGTCTTCTGAACACCAGGGGCTGCGCCTACCTTCCTTTTCTAAAGCTCCTATGGCTAAGTGAGAGTTATAAAGCCCTATAGTCCGATTGCCTGGTTCGTTGTGCTGAACACCTCCTTCGAAGGACCCAAAACTGGGATAAAGAGTGATCAGGTTTATCCCGAACACCCCCATACTTCCTACATGGGGGCAGAAGCTGACGACTGGCCAACTCTCATAATTAATATATAAAACGGCCGCGCAGGAGGATAAACTTTCATATAACAGGCAATAAATAATAGAAATGACCTTGTTCAACATTGCAAAGGACAACATGATTGTATTCATGGAAATATAATGTCCTTGGTGCATTGCTCCGCCGCAAGGAAGGATCCTTTCAGGACACTTTCATAATATAACTCAGGCTTGCGGTGCTCCTTTCCCTCCGGCGGTCCCTCGGTCACCAGCTTTTCAGCATCCATCTTCCCCCAGTGCACCTTTGCGCGGGCGAAGGCCATTCGCGCACCCTCTATACAGACCGACCTCTTGACGACGTCCAGTCGAGGGCAGGCACTCGCAAGCCGCTTCACGAGCCCGAAGTAGCTGCCTGGAATCGGCTTAGCGGGCCATAGCCAGATAATCAAATCCTTCATGGCTAGCTCGGCCGCCTTTTGCAGTTCGATCAGCTATTTTAGTTGATCGACAAAAGGCACCGGATAATTTGGTGCCAAATACTATGACCAGAAGAGCTTATCCGCAGTGTTCCTTTCTTCGGCTCGGTAGAATTGTGCGGCATCAGATATGCTGCGTGGCAGCTCCGCAAATACCCCTGGAGAAATCCGAACTCAAGATTAGAAACATGATTTTCCCCAAGTACTTGCCTTACATGGAACAAGCCTTACCCGCCGCGATCTTCCTCGCCTCTTGGATCTCCTGCAGGGCACCTTGGGTTTCCCCCTGGGCATCGCATGCAGCCTGATGAGCCTTAGTAAGTTCAGATTCTTTCTCCGTTAGACTCTGCCCTAAGGTCTCGCATCTTTTCATGACCTCTTGAAGCTCCTGCTCAGCTTCAATAACCCTGGCCTCGTGCTTCTCACAAAGAGCCTGCTCTGCGGCTGCCTTTCTCTCGGCCTTGGCAACAACCTTCTTAAGAGCCTCGACTTCGGCCATCGTCCCTGGCAAAAATCACAAAACATATTTTAAAATTCGCTCGCACCGAATGTGAGCAAGGTTTGTGCATACCTTGTTTATCCTCCAACTGCCTTTTCAACTGGCCCAATTTTTCTATGGCCCGCTCCAGACTTTGATTTAGTCCGGAGACCTCCGCAGTATGAGAGGCGGCAGTCACTACAGACGCATGTTTATCAAAGAAGAGAGGTAAATGTCATCAAGTAAGTCTCCTGTGAGCATAGATTTGATCCTCTGTCCGGTTCTTTCTCTCACCGAACAGTGTATCAGGGGCTACTATCTATACTGTGACACTCTTCGAAACCTCATAAAACATACCTCAAAGCCTCTTATAAGGCTAATACAGGCTTCATTCAGTCCACTCTCCGCAGACTGAATCTTCTCAATCACCGCACCCATAAGGGCACGGTGTTTATCAATGATGGAGGCGCTTTTCAGCGCCGCCAATAAAGTATCCAGCACCTCTGGTTGGACATAGGTTGCTGGTGGAACAGGTACACCCCTCTAGCCCAGGGAGGCCGCCTGCCTGACTCTGGAACCATATTGGTCTCCGGAATTGCGTCCGACTGGGGGCAGGATTCAAGATGGCTCCCGCCGACGACGCCCATGGGAGCCTTCTCTCCCATGGGCCCGGCCCCTGAAGTTTGACCTCCTGGTGTCATCTTGGCAATCTTTTCCCCCCTCCTTGGCCTGGGTCCTCCTGGGATGAAGCCTCGGTGTCATCCACGTGTTTGGGGGAAGGGGCCTTCGGGGGTGTCCCGCTCCCTATAGCATCTGAGCCTAGCAAATCCTCCGACGAGGATTGCTCGGCGCGGGACCTTGCCGGACTGCAAAAAGTATGGCCCAGATTAAAATATTATGCCATGATGAGTCTGGACGCATAACTGTGTTCGGATTTTATATACTCACGAGTTCACCAGGGGCTGAGCCCTAGGATCCCGCTCCGGGCTACTATCAGCGGCGGTGGACTCCTCTGGAAGAAGAGTTTTTACCTTCTTAGGCGACTCAGCCTCCAAGGATGTGGAGGCTGTCCTTTTCTTTCTCCCCCCGCCGGGGATTCGCCTTCCTTCTCCTCCTCGTCCTCTTCGGAGGAAGAACGGGCATTGGAGTCTTCGGATATCGTGTCCGAGGCGCCACGATGACGGAGGCCGCCCCTGGTCTTCTTGGCCCCTCTCTCGGCCTTCTTCTTCGACGCCTTGTAGGGCGCCGGGACTAACATCTTTGTTAGAAGCAGGCCGGCCAGTTCTTCAGGTAGCGGGGCCAGACAGTAGATCCGCCCCGCCTTCTTCATCCAGCCCTAGGAGAGTTATGGAAAACACATTAAGCGTTTCCCTTGGGTTATGCGAATAAAACTTATAATGGCTTATCGAACTTGTGGGGTGGGATAGGTGGTACCCGCGGTCCTCGGCTGAATCCGGCCATGATTTGCCGGACTTAAAAAGCGCCTTCCAGATGTCTTTGTGTGAGGAGCCAAAGAGCTCTCGCAGGGTCTGGTGCTTGGCCGGGTCGAATTCCCATAAATTGCAAGCCCGGTGTTGACAAGGAAGGATCCGGCGAATTAACATCACCTGGACTACATTGACAAGTTTGATATTCTTGTCTTCCATATCCTTGACACGCGTCTGGAGCGCCGACAGATCGTCGGACGAAGACCAATCCAGGCCCTTCTTGGGCCAGGACGTAAGCCGCAGGGGGGCTCCGGATCGGAATTCAGGAGCAGTGGCCCATTTCGTGCCGCGCGGCTCAGTGATGTAAAACCACTGCTGCTGCCACCCTTTGACGGAATCATTGAAAGTACCTGTTGGCCATGTGACATTGGGCATCTTGCTCACCATGGCGCCTCCGCACTCGGCGTGCTCGCCGCCCACTACCTTGGGCTTCACATTAAAGATCTTCAGCCCTAAGCCGAAGTGTGGCGAGATGCAGAGAAAGGCCTCGCACACGATGATGAATGTCGAGATGTTGAGGAAGGAATTGGGGGATAGATCATGAAAATCGATCCCATAGTAATACATGATACCGCGAATGAATGGGTGGAGGGGAAACCCTAGCCCGCAGACAAAATGAGGGAGGAAAACAACCCTCTCGTGGGGTTCCGGAGTAGGGACGATCTGTCCTGCCGTCGGGAGATGGTGCCTGATTTTCTGGGCCAGGTACCCGGCCTCCCGAAGCTTTTTGATATTCTTCTCCCGGACGGTAGAGGCCATCCATTTACCTCCTGCTTCGGATCCAAACATTTTCGGAAGGCCTTTGTGGCCAGAGAGGATGAACGCTTGGGCGCTGGGGCTCGAGCAAAGGGGAATGGATAAGCAGCAGAAGAAGGCGTGGGTGAAAAAGGGGAGTTCTTATCTCCTTATAAAGGCGGCAGGGATCTAGCGCCTCCCCACTTGCCCGGTAAACTCGCTTATTCCCCAAGCGTCGCACTAAAGACGTGGTTGGATTACCCATACTCGTATTGATGAGAATCCCGAGATAGGGGGACACAATCTCTGCTTCGATAAGACATGCCCATAAAACCACCTCGCATCATGCGCAATAGCTGGTTAGGGAGAACGGTTCGAATAAAGACCGGGTTGTGGCGTGGTGTCACGTTAGGAAAGGTTGTCAGCGGATTGGATTTGTGGAATATTGTACTCTCTATGATGGTATGTGGAATTTGTTTTGCAGAGCCGGACACAATCCTTGTGTTCAAAATCTTCTATGGAGTATTCAGAGAAGGAACCCGCCTTGCAATGTCGAAGACAATCTACGCGCCGGACTCATCGTCATTGAAGCCTGGTTCAGGGGCTACTGAGGGAGTCCTGGATTAGGGGGTCCTCGGACAGCCGGACTATATACTTTGGCCGGACTATTGGACTATGAAGATACAAGATTGAAGACTTTGTTCTGTGTCCAGGTGGGACTCTCCTTTGCGTGGAAGGCAAGCTTGGCAATTCGGATATGTAGATCTCCTCCCTTGTAACCGACTTTGTGTAACCCTAGCCCCCTCCGGTGTCTATATAAACCGGAGGGTTTAGTCCGTAGGACAACAACAATCATAATCATAGGATAGCTTCTAGGGTTTAGCCTCTACGATCTCGTGGTAGATCAACTCTTGTAATACTCATATCATCAAGATCAATCAAGCAGGAAGTAGGGTATTACCTCCATCGAGAGGGCCCGAACTTGGATAAACATTGTGTCCCCCACCTCCTGTTACCATCAGCCTTAGACGCACAGTTCGGGACCCCTACCCGAGATCCGCTGGTTTTGACACCGACACTCATCGTTTAAGCTCAAAATGGGGTTACCATTTTTCGTTTAAGCATTTGATGTATTCACATATTGTTGAGTTGCTTTGACCTATCACTTGAGGTTAAGCTTCTCTAAGATGGAATGACATACCTTGGGTGGTGGTGTTGATCCTAGTCATGTGGTCGAACTTGTGTGAGTTGCTCGAGGTTGATGTAGTTCATCAAGAGTTGAGAGCACCACTTGTAATTTGAGTTCATCTACCTACATGGGTTAGTTTTGCAAGGAAGAGCACTTGTGTATCCAAAATGACAATCATGAAATTTGATACATATAATTTGTCAAAGGATATGTTGAAGGGTCTCATGCTTCCTTGTCATCAACCACCGTCTTGTAGAGACTTGGTGATGTAGAGATTGCTCAGGATGTGAGAGAGTTGCAATATCATAGATTTGGATTCATCCAAGTACCTACAAGGGTTAGATAGCATGCAAGGGTGCAAATATATCCAGGACATATAAATAGCAACATGAAAGAAATATCAAGGATTAGTCAAAGGCTCATGCCTTGCATGTATCCAAATGGAGTTCCTACTCCAAGTTTGAAGCATCAATGATGTTCAATTCACCTCTCAAACGGCAAAAGACTTTCTCATCAAGCGGTTTGGTAAATATATCCGCCAATTGCTTATCGGTGCGAACATGCTTAAGATCAATGTCCCCTTTAGCAACATGATCTCGAATGAAATGATGACGAACTTCAATATGCTTAGTTCGAGAATGTTGCACGGGATTGTGCAATCTTATAGCACTCTCATTGTCACAAAGCAATGGAACATGTTTCACATTGATCCCATAATCTTTAAGAGTTTGGGTCATCCAAAGTAATTGAGCACAACATGAACCGACGACAATGTATTCCGCTTCGGTGGTGGATAAGGATACCGAGTTTTGTTTCTTGGAAGACCAAGACACAAGAGATCTACCAAGAAATTGACAAGTACCCGAAGTGGACTTTCTATCAACCTTGTCTCCGGCATAGTCCGAGTCGGAATAGCCAACAAGATCAAAATACGACCTCTTAGGATACCAAATGCCAAAATTTGGTGTATGTATTAAGTATCTCACTATCCTTTTCACAACCTTAAGATGACATACTTTGGGGGCCGCTTGATATCGTGCACACATGCACACACTTAGCATAATATCGGGACAAGAGGCACATAGATATAACAATGGATCATGGAGCGGTAAAATTTTGGATCAACCAGTTCACCGTCCTTAGTCAAGTCAAGATGTCCACTAGTAGGCATGGGAGTTTTCATACCTTTGCTTTCTTGCATGTTGAACTTCTTGAATAAGTCCTTGGTGTACTTAGTTTGAGAGACAAAGGTGCCTTCCTTAGTTTGCTTGATTTGCAAACCAAGAAAGAACTTGAGTTCACTCATCATAGACATCTCAAACTTCTCCGACATTAGCTTTCCAAACTTCTCACTAAAATGAGGGTTAGTTGAGCCCAATATGATATCATCAACATAAGTTTGGCATACAAATAACTCACCATTAACCCTTTTAGTAAAAATGGTAGAATCTATTTTTCCAATTTCAAAGCCTTTTTCAATAAGGAACTTGGTAAAGCATTTATACCACGCTCTAGGAGCTTGTTTAAGACCATAAAGAGCTTTGTGATGTTTTTAAACATGATTAGGTTTCTTAGGATTGACAAAGCCGGGAGGTTGCTTAACACAAACTTCCCCCTCTATTTCACCATTTAGAAAAGCACTTTTAATGTCCATTTGGTATAGGGTGATATTGTAACACCCCGGATATGACTTTCCCAATTTGTACTCCAACTCTTGCCGTTTCCGACGTTAAGTTATTTTATTTTCTTGGGTTCGGGTTTTTGTCTCCGTGTGTTGTTGTCATTGTCATGCATCTCATATCATGTCATCATGTGCATTGCATTTGCATACGTGTTCGTCTCATGCATTCGAGCATTTTCCCCGTTGTACGTTTTGCATTCCGGCGCTCCGTTCTCCTCCGGTGGTCATTTCTAGCTTTCTTTCGTGTGTGGGGATTAAACATTTCCGGATTGGACCGAGACTTGCCAAGTGGCCTTGGTTTACTACCGGTAGACCGCCTGTCAAGTTTCGTATCATTTGGACTTCGTTTGATACTCCAACGGTTAACCGAGGGACCGAAAAGGCCTCGTGTGTGTTGCAGCCCAACACCCCTCCAATTTGGCCCAAAACCCACCTAAACCTGCTCCATCATCTAGAGCGTTCGATCACGACCGCGTGGCCGAAAACCGCACCTCATTTGGACTCTCCTAGCTCCCTCCACCTCTATATAAAGAACCCCCCATTTCAATTCACGGACGAAACCCTAGTGCCACCCACCTCTCGTGCCGGCGGACATTTTTTTTGTCCGGCCGGACACGTTCGGATCCACCCTCTCCGCCCGGCCAGCCGCCGCTCGCCACCTGTCCCTGCCGAACAGCCGCCGCCCGAGGCCCGCAAAGCCCGCTCGGGGCCCCCGCGAGCCCATCGCGCCCCGCCGCCATCCTCCCTCTGCGCCGCCCGAGCCGGACGGCTCCTCCAGCCCGGCGCCGCCGCCGCCATCTCGGGTGCCCGGAGCTCGATGCCGGCGCCGCCACCTCGCCGCCTTCGACGCCGGCCGCCGTGGCCGCCACCTCGCCTCTGCCGCCGCCGCGCCCGGCCTCCGCGCCGGCCGGCCCCGGCCTCCCTCTCTCCGATCGGCCTCGCCCCGCGCCTCCCCTCATCAACTCCGGCGCCGGTGAACAGTGCTCCGGCGTGCCTCGATCCGCGCGCTGGATCTAGATCCGAGGAGCCTCTCGGTTGACTTTTTCATCCCCAAACCCTAGCTCATGTGCTCATCTTCATCATGCTATATCTCCGCATCCGTAGCTCCGTTTTTGGCATATAGCATATCAAAATGTTCATCTCAGAGAGTACATCATTTCATTCCATTGCATCATTTTCATTTGAGTTCATCTTGATGCCCGAAATGCGGTTAGAAGGGGGCCACTTGAGATATTTGTCAGATCTGCTACTCCACTTGCATATTTGTCATTTTTGCCATGATTATTGTGTGCATGATATGCCCATGAGCTCTACATATGTTTTGTTAAGGGTTTTGCCATCTTTCGAGAGGTGCAACCCATGTATTTTTGTGATGTGTGTGGTGACTAGCACGAGCTTGCAAAGTGGTGCTCTTGGTAATGCTGATTTCAGGGACTTAGTAATTTCACTAAGTCCTTGATCTGTTTATTACATATGGCCTTATGTTCTTGTTGTTTCCGAGTGATCCGTACCTCTTTTGAGGATGATCAGTAAGGATATTTTGTTAATTTTGTAGTGCTCTATCCATCCATGTCTTTGTTTGTAACTATGGAGCACCCTAGCTTGAGTCAATCGAGCTCTACTTTGGCTACTTTGTGAATCTGGGCAGATTGTCAACTTGTTTGCAATTTTGCCGATGATGTTATAGTTGATCCGTGCATGCTATGCTATTGTTCTTGCCATGTCTAGCTTGAATTTTGTGTATTCTTGATGGGTGTATGCTTAGTTTGTCATGACCTGCTCCGTAGTGAGTGCATCGAGCTCGTAAACATGCCTACTTGATATCTGTGTTCAGCATGCTCCAGTTTTCACTAAGTCTGTGATCTGATTATGTTTTTGCCATGTTCACATGCTTGCAATTGTATTTTCTGATCCCTTTTGGCTCAAGGTCACTAAGGGACTTTTGTTAAGCTCTTTGAGTAGCTCCATGCCATGCTTTACTTTGCCATGTTCAGGTCCTGTAGCATGTAGTTTTGTTGCTCCGAAGAGGGCTACCTGATCTGAAATTCCAGACAAGTGTTAATTTCACTAAGTCTGAGATCTGTTTACCATATGCATTTTTGCCATGCTTGTTTGAACCTGTTAATGGATGAATTGGCCGTAGCTCAGTGCTAGACTTTTGTTAAGCATCTTGAGTGCAACCCTGCCATGTATTTTGTTGTCATGTTTGGGTGCTGTAGCATGTTAATCTCATTGCATTTAGATGGCTACTTGCTGTAAATCGCAGACCGGTGTCATATTTGTTTTGCTTGCCATTTCCAAACCGTAACTCCGATTCTGGCGTTCTTTATATCGTTTTCAAGCGATTTCATATCATCTTTCCAGTGGCACACTTGGATTTCCAAGTTGAGGCCAGGATCTTGCATTTCCTATCACATCTTGCATATGCATCCCGCATCGCATCCCGCATAGCATATCATCCTTGCATCATTTTGGTTGATCCTTGCACGTGGTTGATTGTTTCCTTGTTGCTTGTTTGTCTTGTTTGGGTAGAGCCGGGAGACGAGTTCACTAACGAGGAGCCCGTTGAGTTTGCTTTCGAGAATCCAGTCAACTCTAACAACTTTGCAGGCAAGATGATCATACCCTCGAAATCACTACTATCTTTGCTATGCTAGTTTGCTCGTTCTTTTGCTATGCCAATGCTACGATGCCTACCACTTGCTTTCAAGCCTCCCAAATTTCCATGCCAAACCTCTAACCCACCTTGTCCTAGCAAACCGTTGATTGGCTATGTTACCGCTTTGCTCAGCCCCTCTTATAGCGTTGCTAGTTGCAGGTGAAGATTGGAGGCCGTTCCTTGTTGGAACATTTATTTACTTGTTGGGATATCATTATATTATCTTGTTATCTTAATGCATCTATATACTTGGTAAAGGGTGGAAGGCTCGGCCTCTCGCCTAGTGTTTTGTTCCACTCTTGCCGCCCTAGTTTCCGTCATATCGGTATTATGTTCCCGGATTTTGCGTTCCTTACGCGGTTGGGTTATAATGGGAACCCCTTGATAGTTCGCCTTGATTAAAGCTTTTCCAGCAATGCCCAACCTTGGTTTTACCATTTTCCACCTATCCTCTTTTTCCCTTGGGTTTCCGGAGCCCGAGGGTCATCTTATTTAAACCCCCCCGGGCCAAAGCTCCTCTGAGTGTTGGTCCAACCTAGAGCCCCTTGCAGCGCCACCTCGGGGAAACTCGAGGGCTGGTTTTAGTTGTACAGATTGCTTATCTGATTGTGCCCTGAGAACGAGATATGTGCAGCTCCTATCGGGATTTGTCGGCACATTCGGGCGGTGTTGCTGGTCTTGTTTTAACCTGTCGAAGTGTCTTGAAGAACCAAGATACCGAGTCTGATCGGAACGTCTCGGGAGGAGGTCTATTCCTTCGTTGACCGTGAGAGCTTGTCATGGGCTAAGTTGGGACTCCCCTGTAGGGATTTGAACTTTCGAAAGCCGTGCCCGCGGTTATGGGCAGATGGGAATTTGTTAATGTCCGGTTGTAGATAACTTGAACCTTAACTTAACTAAAATGAATCAACTGAGTGTGTTACCATGATGGCCTCTTCTCGGCGGAGTCCGGGAAGTGGACACGGTGTTGGAGTAATGCTTGCGCAGGTTGTTCTCTAGTTTCTCGCTCGCTCTTTGCCTCCTCTTCTCGCTCTCTTTTGCGAACAGGATAGCCACCATATATGCTAGTCGCTTGCTGCAGCTCCACTTATTTTTAACTTGCCTTACCTATAAGCTTAAATAGTCTTGATCGCGAGGGTGCGAGATTGCTGAGTCCCTGTGGCTCACAGATTACTATTACACCAGATGCAGGGCCTGATGATTCTGCTCCAGGTGACGCGCTCGAGCTCAAGTGGGAGTTCGACGAGGACTCTCAACGCTATTATGTTTCCTTTCCCGATGATCAGTAGTGGTGCCCAGTTGGGGGTGATCGGGACCGTGTCGCATGTTGGGTTATCTTTTATTTTGGCGCCGTAGTCGGGCCACGAGTGTTTGGATGATGTAATGTTATTTATGTACCTTGATTGACGTGGCGAGTGTAAGCCAACTATGTTATCTCCCCTTTATTATTATATTACATGGGATGTGTAAAGATTACCTTATTTGCGACATATGCCTTCAATGCAATTATGTCTCTAAGTCGTGCCTCGACACGTGGGAGCTATAGTCGCATCGAGGGTGTTTATCATGGTGATTAGCATAGGCAAGTAAGATGCGGATGGACTCAAGTCTAGCAACGGGGGCATATGTTTCACCATAGTCCATACCTTCGACTTGAGTGTAGCCTTGGGCGACTAGACACGCTTTGTTGCGGACGACTTGACCGTCTTCATCTTGCTTGTTCCGAAACACCCATTTGGTACCAATGATGTTGTGGTTGTTGTCAGGCTTCTCGACCAATGTCCACACTTGATTTCTCTCAAAGTTGTGTAGTTCTTCATGCATGGCATTTATCCAATCTGGATCTTCCAATGCTTCTTCAACCTTCATAGGTTCAATGCTAGAGATGAATGAATAATGTTCACAAAAGTTAGCCAAACGAGTTTTAGAGTGAGTGATTCTCCCGGTTTGGATATCATTGTAGATTTGCTCGACAGGATGGTCTTTGGCGACTCTTGCTCGAACTCGTGGAAGCTTTTGCTTGGGTCGGGGAGGAACATCTTCTTCATCTTGTTCTTCTTCTTCTTCTTGGCCTTCTTCATTATTGACATTGTCGTTCTCTTGTCGTGGTGGAGAAGGAGGTTGATGAGGTTCATCTTGGTGTACGGCCTTGTTTTCTTCGTCTTGGTGTGTCCCACTCATGGATGCTTCCGTATCAACTCTTGGTTCACCTTGTCATGAGGTGGAAGCTTCCACTTGGACGGATGAGGTACTCTCCTTCACTTCTGTTGGACGAATCTTGCCAATAGACAAGTCTTGGATTGCTTCCGAAGGGTCTTTGTCTCCTACATCAATTGGCAATTGCTCTACTTGCGAGCCGTTAGATTCATCAAACTTCACATCTACTGTCTCTTCAACCTTTCGGGTGAAATTGTTGTAGACACGGTGATACGTCTCCAATGTATCTATAATTTTTGATTGCTCCATGCTATATTATCTACTATTTTGGACTATATTGGGCTTTATTTTCCACTTTTATATTATTTTTGGGACTAACCTATTAACCGGAGGCCCAGCCCAGAATTGCTGTTTTTTGCCTATTTCAGTGTTTTAGATAAACGGAATATCAAACGCAGTCCAAACGGAATAAAATCTTCGGGAATGTGATTTTCTCACCGAACGTGATCCAAGAGACTTGGACCCTGCTCCAAGGAACAAAAGAGGCGGTCACGAGGGTGGGGGGCGCGCCCCCTGCCTCGTGGGCCCCTCGTTGCTCCTCCGGCGTACTTCTTCCTCCTATATATACACACGTACCCCCAAACGATTAGAACAGGAGCCAAAAACCTAATTCCACCGCTGCAACTTTCTGTATCCACGAGATCCCATCTTGGGGCCTGTTCCGGAGCTCCGCCGGAAGAGGGCCATCATCACGGAGGGCTTCTACATCATCCTAGCCCCTCTGATGAAGTGTGAGTAGTTTACCTCAGACCTTCGGGTCCATAGTTAGTAGCTAGATGGCTTCTTCTCTCTCTTTGAATCTAAATACAAAGTTCTCCCCCTCTCTTGTGGAGATCTATTCGATGTAATCTTCTTTTTGCGGTGTGTTTGTTGAGAACGATGAATTGTGGGTTTATGATCAAGTCTATCTATGAATAATATTTGAATCTTCTCTGAATTCTTTTATGTATGATTGGTTATCTTTGCAAGTTTCTTCGAATTATCTGTTTGGTTTGGCCAACTAGATTGGTAGTTCTTTCCATGGGATAAGTGCTTAGCTTTGGGTTTGATCTTGCGGTGTCCTTACCCAGTGACAGAAGGGGCAGCAAGGCATGTATTGTATCGTTGCCATCGAGGATAACAAGATGGGGTTTATTTCATATTGCATGGATTTATCTCTCTACATCATGTCATCTTGCTTAAGGCGTTACTCTGTTTTTAACTTAATGTTGGAAATATGCCCTAGAGGCAATAATAAAAGGATTATTATTATATTTCCTTGTTCATGATAATTGTCTTTTATTCATGCTATAATTGTGTTATCCGGAAATCGTAATACATGTGTGAATACATAGACACCAACATGTCCCTAGTAAGCCTCTAGTTGACTAGCTCGTTGATCAACAGATAGTCATTGTTTCCTGACTATGGACATTGGATGTCATTGATAACGAGATCACATCATTAGGAGAATGATGTGATGGACAAGACCCAATCCTAAACATAGCACAAGATCGTATAGTTCGTTTGCTAGAGTTTTTCCAATGTCAAGTATCTTTTCCTTAGACCATGAGATCGTGTAACTCCCGGATACCGTAGGAATGCTTTGGGTGTACCAAACGTCACAACGTAACTAGGTGACTATAAAGGTATACTACGGGTATCTCCGAAAGTATCTGTTGGGTTAACACGGATTAAGACTGGGATTTGTCACTCCGTATGACGGAGAGGTATCTCTGGGCCCACTCGATAATGCATCATCATAATGAGCTCAAAGTGACCAAGTGTCTGGTCACGGGATCATGCATTACGGTACGAGTAAAGTGACTTGCCAGTAACGAGATTGAACAAGGTATTGGGATACCGATGATTGAATCTCGGGCAAGTAAAATACCGATTGACAAAGGGAATTGTATACGGGGTTGCTTGAATCCTCGACATCGTGGTTCATCCGATGAGATCATCGAGGAGCATGTGGGAGCCAACATGGGTGTCCAGATCCCGCTGTTGGTTATTGACCGGAGAGTCGTCTCGGTCATGTCTACATGTCTCCCGAACCCGTAGGGTCTACACACTTAAGGTTCGGTGACGCTAGGGTTGTATAGATATGAGTATGCAGTAATCCGAAAGTTGTTCGGAGTCCCGGATGAGATCCTGGACGTCACGAGAAGTTCCGGAATGGTCCGGAGGTGAAGAATTATATATAGGAAGTGTTATTTCGGCCATCGGGAAAGTTTCGGGGTCACCGGTATTGTACCGGGACCACCGGAAGGGTCCCGGGGGTCCACCGGGTGGGGCCACCCATCCCGGAGGGCCCCATGGGCTGAAGTGGGGAGGGAACCAGCCCATAGTGGGCTGGTGCGCCCCCCTTGGCCCCCCCATGCGCCTAGGGTTGGGAACCCTAGGGGAGGGGGCGCCTCCACTTGCCTTGGGGGGCACTCCTCCCCCTTGGCCGCCGCCCCCCTAGGAGATCCCATCTCCTAGGGCCGGCGCACCCCCCTAGGGGCCTATATAAAGGGGGGGGAGGGAGGGCAGCCGCACCCCGAAGTCTTGGCGCCTCCCTCTCCCCTGCTACACCTCTCCCTCTCGCAGTAGAACGGCGAAGCCCTGCTGCGGTGACTGCTGCCTCCACCACCACGCCGTCGTGCTGCTGGATCTTCATCAACCTCTCCTTCCCCCTTGCTGGATCAAGAAGGAGGAGACATCACGCTGACCGTACGTGTGTTGAACGCGGAGGTGCCGTCCGTTCGGCGCTAGGATCTCTGGTGATTTGGATCACGTTGAGTACGACTCCCTCATCCCTGTTCTCTTGAACGCTTCCGCTCGCGATCTACAAAGGTATGTAGATGCATCCGATCACTCGTTGCTAGATGAACTCATAGATGGATCTTGGTGAAAACGTAGGAATTTTTTTTGTTTTCTGCAACGTTCCCCAACAGTGGCATCATGAGCTAGGTCTATGCGTAGTTCTCTTTGCACGAGTAGAACACACTTTGTTGTGGGCGTAGATGTTGTCAACTTTCTTGCCGCTACTAGTCTTATTTTGCTTCAGCGGTATTGTGGGATGAAGCGGCCCGGACCAACCTTACACGTACGCTTACGTGAGACCGGTTCCACCGACTGACATGCACTAGTTGCATAAGGTGGCTGGCGGGTGTCTATCTCTCCCACTTTAGTTGGAGCGGATTCGACGAAAAGGGTCCTTATGAAGGGTAAATAGAAGTTGACAAATCACGTTGTGGCTATCACGTAGGTAAGAAAACGTTCTTGCTAGAACCCTATTTCAGCCACGTAAAACTTGCAACAACAATTAGATGACGTCTAACTTGTTTTTGCAGCAAGTGTTCTGTTATGTGATATGGCCAAAGTTGTGATGAATGAAGAATGATATATATGTGATGTATGAGATCATGTTCTTGTAATAGGAATCACGACTTGCATGTCGATGAGTATGACAACCGGCAGGAGCCATAGGAGTTGTCTTTATTTTTTGTATGACCTGCGTGTCATTGAGAAATGCCATGTAAATTACTTTACTTTATTGCTAAACGTGTTAGCCATAGTAGTAGAAGTAATAGTTGGTGAGCAACTTCATGGAGACACGATGATGGAGATCATGATGATGGAGATCATGGTGTCATGTCGGTGACAAGATGATCATGGAGCCCCAAGATGGAGATCAAAGGAAGCTATATGATACTGGCCATATCATGTCACTATTATTTGATTGCATGTGATGTTTATCATGTTTTTGCATCTTGTTTACTTAGAATGACGGTAGTAAATAAGATGATCCCTCATAATAATTTCAAGAAAGTGTTTCCCCTAACTGTGCACCGTTGCGACAGTTCGTTGTTTCGAAGCACCATGTGATGATCGGGTGTGATAGATTCCAACGTTCACATACAACGGGTGTAAGACAGATTTACACATGCAAACACTTAGGTCGACTTGACGAGCCTAGCATGTACAGACATGGCCTCGGAACAAAGAAGACCGAAAGGTCGAGCATGAGTCGTATAGAAGATACGATCAACATGAAGATGTTCACCGATGTTGACTAGTCCGTCTCATGTGACGATCGGACACGGCCTAGTTAACTCGGATCATGTTATACTTAGATGACTGGAGGGATGTCTATCTAAGTGGGAGTTCATTGAATAATTTGATTAGATGAACTTAGTTATCATGAACTTAGTCTAAAATCTTTACAACATGTATTGTAGATCAAATGGCCAACGTTGTCCTCAACTTCAACGCGTTCCTAGAGAAAACCAAGCTGAAAGACGATGGCAACAACTATACAGACTGGGTCCGGAACCTGAGGATCATCCTCATAGCTGCCAAGAAAGATTATGTCCTACAAGCACCGCTAGGTGAAGCACCTGCTCTCCCTGCAGAACAAGACGTTATGAACGCTTGGCAGACACGTACCGATGATTACTCCCTCGTTCAGTGCGGCATGCTTTACAGCTTAGAGCCGGGGCTCCAAAAGCGTTTTGAGAGACACAGAGCATATGAGATGTTCGAAGAGCTGAAAATGGTTTTTCAAGCTCATGCCCGGGTCGAGAGATATGAAGTCTCCGACAAGTTCTTCAGCTGTAAGATGGAGGAAAACAGTTCTGTCAGTGAGCACATACTCACTATGTCTGGGTTACATAACCGCTTGACTCAGCTGGGAGTTAATCTCCCGGATGACGCGGTCATTGACAGAATCCTTCAGTCGCTTCCACCGAGCTACAAGAGCTTTGTGATGAACTTCAATATGCAGGGGATGGAAAAGACCATTCCTGAAGTATTTGCAATGCTGAAATCAGCAGAGGTAGAAGTCAAAAGGGAACATCAAGTGTTGATGGTGAATAAAACCACTAAGTTCAAGAAAGGCAAGGGTAAGAAGAACTTCAAGAAGGACGGCAAGGGAGTTGCCGCGCCCGGCAATCAAGCTGCCAGGAAGAAGCCAAAGAATGGACCCAAGCCCGAGACTGAGTGTTTTTATTGCAAGGGAAGTGGTCACTGGAAGCGGAACTGCCCCAAATACTTAGCGGACAAGAAGGCCGGCATCACGAAAGGTATATGTGATATACATGTAATTGATGTGTACCTTACCAGTACTCGTAGTAGCTCCTGGGTATTTGATACCGGTGCGGTTGCTCACATTTGTAACTCAAAGCAGGAGCTGCGGAATAAGCGGAGACTGGCGAAGGACGAGGTGACGATGCGCGTCGGGAATGGTTCCAAGGTCGATGTGATCGCCGTCGGCACGCTACCTCTACATTTACCTACGGGATTAGTTTTAAACCTCAATAATTGTTATTTAGTGTCAACTTTGAGCATGAACATTGTATCAGGATCTCATTTAATTTGAGATGGCTACTCATTTAAATCCGAGAATAATGATTGTTCTATTTATATGAGAGATATGTTTTATGGTCATGCTCCGATGGTGAATGGTTTATTCTTAATGAATCTCGAGCGTAATGCTACACATATTCATAGTGTGAATACCAAAAGATGTAAGGTTGATAATGATAGTCCCACATACTTGTGGCACTGCCGCCTTGGTCACATAGGTGTCAAACGCATGAAGAAGCTCCATGCAGATGGACTTTTAGAGTCTCTTGATTACGAATCATTTGACACGTGCGAACCATGCCTCATGGGTAAAATGACCAAGACTCCATTCTCAGGAACAATGGAGCGAGCAACCAACTTATTGGAAATCATACATACTGATGTGTGCGGTCCAATGAGTGTTGAGGCTCGCGGTGGCTATCGTTATGTTCTCACCCTCACTGATGACTTGAGTAGATATGGGTATGTCTATTTAATTGAACACAAGTCTGAGACCTTTGAAAAGTTCAAGGAATTTCAGAGTGAGGTTGAGAATCAACGTGATAGGAAAATCAAGTTCTTGTGATCAGATCGTGGAGGAGAATACTTGAGTCACGAATTTGGCACACACTTAAGAAAATGTGGAATAGTTTCACAACTGATGCCGCCTGGAACACCTTACGTAATGGTGTGTCCAAACGTCGTAATCGCACTCTATTAGATATGGTGCGATCTATGATGTCTCTTACCGATTTACCGCTATCATTTTGGGGCTATGCTTTAGAGACTGCCGCATTCACTTTAAATAGGGCTCCGTCGAAATCCGTTGAGACGACACCGTATGAATTATGGTTTGGAAAGAAACCTAAGCTGTCGTTTCTAAAAGTTTGGGGATGCGATGCTTATGTCAAGAAACTTCAACCTGAAAAGCTCGAACCCAAGTCAGAAAAATGCGTCTTCATAGGATACCCTAAAGAAACTATTGGGTATACCTTCTACCTCAGATCCGAAGGCAAGATCTGTGTTGCCAAGAATGGATCCTTTCTAGATAAGGAGTTTCTCTTGAAAGAAGTAAGTGGGAGGAAAGTAGAACTTGATGAAGTATTAACTCTTGAACCGGAAAATGGCGCAACTCAAGAAAATGCTCCTGAGGTGCCTGCACCGACTAGAGAGGAAGTTAATGATGATGATCATGAAACTTTAGATCAAGTTGCTACTGAACTTCGTAGGTCCACAAGGACACGTTCCGCACCAGAGTGGTACGGCAACCCTGTCTTGGAAATCATGTTGTTAGACAACGGTGAACCTTCGAACTATGAAGAAGCGATGGCGGGCCTGGATTCCGACAAATGGCTAGAAGCCATGAAATCCGAGATAGGATCCATGTATGAAAATGAAGTATGGACTTTGACTGACTTGCCCGTTGAGCGGCGAGCCATAGAAAATAAATGGATCTTTAAGAAGAAGACAAACATGGATGGAAATGTGACCGTCTATAAAGCTTGGCTTGTCGCTAAGGGTTATCGACAAGTTCAAGGGGTTGACTACGATGAGACTTTCTCACCCGTAGCGAAGCTGAAGTCCGTCCGAATCATGTTAGCAATTGCCGCATTCTATGATTATGAGATATGGCAAATGGACGTCAAAACGGCATTCCTTAATGGTTTCCTTAAGGAAGAATTGTATATGATGCAGCTGGAAGGTTTTGTCGATCCTAAGAATGCTGACAAGGTGTGCAAGCTCCAATGCTCGATTTATGGGCTGGTGCAAGAATCTCGGAGTTGGAACATTCGCTTTGATGAGATGATCAAAGCGTTTGGGTTTATGCAGACTTATGGAGAAGCCTGTGTTTACAAGAAAGTGAGTGGGAGCTCTTTAGCATTTCTCATATTATATGTAGATGACATACTTTTGATGGGAAATGATATAGAGCTTTTGGACAGCATTAAGGCCTACTTGAATAAGATTTTTTCAATGAAGGACCTTGGAGAAGCTGCTTATATATTAGGCATCAAGATCTATAGAGATAGATCAAGACGCCTCATAGGTCTTTCACAAAGCACATACCTTGATAAGATATTGAAGAAGTTCAATATGGATCGTCTAAGAAGGGGTTCTTGCCTGTGTTGCAAGGTGTGAAATTGAGCTCAGCTCAATGTCCGACCACGGTAGAAGATATAGAAGAGATGAGTGTCATCCCCTATGCCTCAGCCATAGGGTCTATTATGTATGCCATGCTATGTACCAGACCTGATGTAAACCTTGCCGTAAGTTTGGTAGGTAGGTACCAAAGTAATCCCGGCAAGGAACACTAGACAGCGGTCAAGAATATCCTGAAGTACCTGAAAAGGACTAAGGAAATGTTTCTCGTTTATGGAGGTGACGAAGAGCTCGTCGTAAAGGGTTACGTCGATGCTAGCTTCGACACAGATCTGGATGACTCTAAGTCACAAACCGGATACGTGTATATTTTGAATGGTGGGGCGGTAAGCTGGTGCAGTTGCAAGCAGAGCGTCGTGGCGGGATCTACATGTGAAGCGGAGTACATGGCGGCCTCGGAGGCAGCGCATGAAGCAATTTGGGTGAAGGAGTTCATCACCGACCTAGGAGTCATACCCAATGCGTCGGGGCCGATCAAACTCTTCTGTGACAACACTGGAGCTATTGCACTTGCCAAGGAGCCCAGGTTTCACAAGAAGACCAGGCACATCAAGCATCGCTTCAACTCCATTCGTGAAAATGTTCAAGATGGAGACATAAATATTTGTAAAGTACATACGGACCTGAATGTAGCAGATCCATTGACTAAACCTCTCCCTAGAGCAAAACATGATCAACACCAGAATTCCATGGGTGTTCGATTCATCACAATGTAACTATATTATTGACTCTAGTGCAAGTGGGAGACTGTTGGAAATATGCCCTAGAGGCAATAATAAAAGGATTATTATTATATTTCCTTGTTCATGATAATTGTCTTTTATTCATGCTATACTTGTGTTATCCGGAAATCGTAATACATGTGTGAATACATAGACACCAACATGTCCCTAGTAAGCCTCTAGTTGACTAGCTCGTTGATCAACAGATAGTCATGGTTTCCTGACTATGGACATTGGATGTCATTGATAACGAGATCACATCATTAGGAGAATGATGTGATGGACAAGACCCAATCCTAAACATAGCACAAGATCGTATAGTTAGTTTGCTAGAGTTTTTCCAATGTCAAGTATCTTTTCCTTAGGCCATGAGATCATGTAACTCCCGGATACCGTAGGAATGCTTTGGGTGTACCAAACGTCACAACGTAACTGGGTGACTATAAAGGTATACTACGGGTATCTCCGAAAGTATCTGTTGGGTTGACACGGATCAAGACTGGGATTTGTCACTCCGTATGACGGAGAGGTATCTCTGGGCCCACTCGGGAATGCATCATCATAATGAGCTCAAAGTGACCAAGTGTCTGGTCACGGGATCATGCATTACGGTACAAGTAAAGTGACTTGCTGGTAACGATATTGAATGAGGTATTGGGATACCGACGATCGAATCTCGGGCAAGTAAAATACCGATTGACAAAGGGAATTGTATACCGGGTTGCTTGAATCCTCGACATCATGGTTCATCCGATGAGATCATCGAGGAGCATGTGGGAGCCAACATGGGTATACATATCCCGCTGTTGGTTATTGATCGGAGAGTCGTCTCGGTCATGTCTACATGTCTCCCGAACCCGTAGGGTCTACACACTTAAGGTTCGGTGATGCTAGGGTTGTATAGATATGAGTATGCAGTAATCCGAAAGTTGTTCGGAGTCCCGGATGAGATCCTGGATGTCATGAGAAGTTCCGGAATGGTCCGGAGGTGAAGAATTATATATAGGAAGTGTTATTTCGGCCATCGGGAAAGTTTCAGGGTCACCGGTATTGTACCGGGACCACCGGAAGGGTCCCGGGGGTCCACCGGGTGGGGCCACCCATCCCGGAGGGCCCCATGGGCTGAAGTGGGGAGGGAACCAGCCCATAGTGGGCTGGTGCGCCCCCCCTTGGGCCCCCCATGCGCCTAGGGTTGGGAACCCTAGGGGAGGGGGCGCCTCCACTTGCCTTGGGGGGCACTCCTCCCCCTTGGCCGCCGCCCCCTAGGAGATCCCATCTCCTAGGGCCGGCGCACCCCCTAGGGGCCTATATAAAGGGGGAGGGCAGCCGCACCCCGAAGTCTTGGCGCCTCCCTCTCCCCTGCTACACCTCTCCCTCTCGCAGTAGAACGACGAAGCCCTGCTGCGGTGACTGCTGCCTCCACCACCACGCCGTCGTGCTACTGGATCTTCATCAACCTCTCCTTCCCCCTTGCTGGATCAAGAAGGAGGAGACGTCACGCTGACCGTACGTGTGTTGAACGCGGAGGTGCCTTCCGTTCGGCGCTAGGATCTCCGGTGATTTGGATCACGTCCAGTACGACTCCCTCATCCCCGTTCTCTTGAACGCTTCCGCTCGCGATCTACAAAGGTATGTAGATGCATCCAATCACTCATTGCTAGATGAACTCATAGATGGATCTTGGTGAAAACGTAGGAATTTTTTTTGTTTTCTGCAACGTTCCCCAACACTTAATACTCTAGATGCATGCTGGATAGCGGTTGATGAGTGGAGTAATAGTAGTAGATGCAGAATTGTTTCGATCTACTTGTCACGGACGTGATGCCTATATACATGATCATGCCTAGATATTCTCATAACTATGCTCAATTCTGTCAATTGCTCAACAGTAATTTGTTCACCCACCGTAGAATACTTATGCTCTTGAGAGAAGCCACTAGTGAAACCTATGGTCCCGGGTCTATTCTCATCATATCAATCTCCATCACTTTAATCTTGTTTTTCTTTTTTACTTTGCTTTTACTTTTTACTTTGCATCTTTATACCAAAAATATTATATCTATCAGATCTCACTCTCGTAAGTGACCGTGAAGGGCTTCACAACCCCTAATCGCATTGGTTGCGAGTAGCTATCGCTTTGTGCAGGTACGAGGGACTTGAGCGTGGGCTCCTACTGGATTGATACCTTGGTTCTCAATAACTGAGGGAAATACTTACGCTACTCTACTGCATCATCCCTTCCTCTTCGGGGAAAACCAACGCAAGCTCAAGGCGTAGCAAGAAGGATTTCTGGCGCCGTTGCCGGGGAGTCACGCAAAAAGTCAACATACCAAGTACCCATCGCAATCCCTATATCTCGCATTACATTATTTGCCATTTGCCTCTCGTTTTCCTCTCCCCCAATTCACCCTTGCCGTTTTATTCGCCCTCTCTCTCCCTATCCTCCCTCTCTATTTGCCTCTTTTTGCCCGTTGCTTTTTGTTTGCTCGTGTGTTAGATTGCTTGTTTGTTGCGATGGCTCAAGATACTACTAAATTGTGTGACTTCACCAATACCAATAATAATGATTTCCTTAGCACTCCGATTGCTCCTCTTACCGATGCTGAATCTTGTGAAATTAATATTGCTTTGTTGAATCTTGTTATGAAAGATCAATTCGCCGGCCTTCCTAGTGAAGATGCCGCTACTCATCTGAATAGCTTCGTTGATTTATGTGATATGCAAAAGAAAAAAGATGTCAATAATGATGTCGCTAAATTTAAGCTATTTCCTTTTTTGCTTAGAGATCGTGCTAAAGCTTGGTTTTCGTCTTTGCCTAAGAATAGTATTGATTCATGGAACAAGTGCAAAGATGCTTTTATCTCTAAGTATTTTCCTCCCGCTAAGATCATCTCTCTTAGAAACGATATTATGAACTTTAAACAACTTGATCATGAACATGTTGCACAAGCTTGGGAGAGAATGAAATTAATGATACATAATTGCCCTACTCATGGTTTGAATTTGTGGATGATTATACAAAAATTTTATGCCGGATTGAATTTTGCTTCTAGAAATCTTTTATATTCGGCCGCGGGAGGCACTTTTATGGAAATCACTTTAGGAGATGCTACTAAACTCCTAGATAATATTATGGTTAATTATTCTCAATGGCATACGGAAAGATCTAATAAAAAAGTGCATGCAATAGAAGAAATTAATGTGTTGAGTGGAAAGATGGATGAACTTATGAAATTATTTGCTACTAAGAGTGTTTCTTCTGATCCTAATGATATGCCTTTGTCTACTTTGATTGAGAATAACAATGAATCTATGGATGTGAATTTTGTTGGTAGGAATAATTTTGGTAACAACACTTATAGAGCGAATTTTAATCCTAGGCCATATCCTAGTAATCCTTCTAATAATTATGGGAATTCCTACAATAACTCTTATTAAAGAATTTATTTCTTTGCAAAAGAATTTTAATGCTATGATTGAAGAAAAATTGCTTAAGATTGATGATTTGGCTAGGAACGTTGATAGAATTGCTCTAGATGTTGATTCTTTGAAACTTGGATCTATTCCACCTAAGCATGATATAAATGAGTCTCTAAAAGCCATGAGAATTTCAATTGATGAGTGTAAGGAAAGAACCGCTAGGATGCGTGCTTCCAAAGATGCCTTTATTAAAGCATGTTCCTCCAATTCCTATGAAAATCAAGATGAAGATCTAAAAGTTATTGATGTGTCCCCTATTAAATCTTTATCTTGCAATATTAATCTTGATGAAACTGAATATGATCTTCCTTTACCTAGAAGGCGTTCTAAAAATTCGGAGTATTTAGATCTTAATGATGAAATTGATGAAAGTGGGATTGAAAGAAATAAAAATCTAGATGTTGCTAAACCCACTATATTGGATTTCAAGGAATTTAATTATGAAAGTTGCCCTTTAATTGATTGTATTTCCTTGTTGCAATCCGTGCTAAATTCTCCACATGCTTATAGTCAAAATAAAGCCTTCACCAAACATATTGTTGATGCCTTGATGCAATCTTGTGAAGAAAAACTTGAGTTGAAAGTTTCTATCCCTATAAAACTCTATGATGAGTGGGAACCAAATATTAAAATTAAAATTAAAGATCATGAGTTTTATGCTTTGTGTGATTTGGGTGCTAGTGTCTCTACTATTCCCAAGACTTTGTGTGATTTACTAGATTTCCGTAACTTTGATGATTGCTCTCTAAACTTGCATCTTGCGGATTCCACTATTAAGAAACCTATGGGAAGGATTAATGATGTTCTTATTGTTGCAAATAGGAATTATGTGCCTGTAGATTTCATTGTTCTTGATATAGATTGCAATCCTTCTTGCCCTATTATTGTTGGTAGACCTTTCCTTAGAATGGTTGGTGCGATTATTGATATGAAGGAAGGGAATATTAGATTTCAATTTCCATTAAAAAAGGGCATGGAACACTTTCCAAGAAAGAAAATAAAATTACCATATGAAACTATCATGAGAGCCACTTATGGATTGCCTACCAAAGATGGCAATACCTAGATGTATCCTCGCTTTTATGCCTAGCTAGGGGCGTTAAACGATAGCGCTTGTTGGGAGGCAACCCAATTTTATTTGTATTCCTTGCTTTTTGCTCCTGATTAGTAATAAATAAATTATTTAGCCTATGTTTTGGTTGTGTTTTTTGTGTTTAATTAGTGTTTGTGCCAAGTAGAACCGTTGGGAAGACTTGGGGAAAGTCTTGTTGAACTTGCTGTAAAAAACAGAAACTTTAGCGCTCACGAGAACTGCTGTCATTTTTATTTGAAGAGTGATATTTAGTTAATGCTTTTTGCATATGATTAATAGATAAATTCCTCACGTCCAGAAATTTATTTTAGAATTTTTGGGGTTCCAGATCTTGCTCTAGCTACAGATTACTACAGACTGTTCTACAGATTCTGTTTTTCGTGTGTTGTTTGCTTATTTTGATGAATCTATGGCTAGTAAAATAGTTTATAATCCACAGAGAAGTTGGAATACAGTAGTTTTAACACCAATATAAATAAATAATGAGTTCATTACAGTACCTTGAAGTGGTTTTTTTTCTTTCGCTAACGGAGCTCACGAGTTTTCTATTTTGAGTTTTGTGTTGTGAAGTTTTCAAGTTTTGGGTGAATTCTTTTGATGGATCATGGAAAAAGGAGTGGCAAGAGCCTAAGCTTGGGGATGCCCATGGCACCCCCAAGATAATCCAAGGACACTAAAAATTCAAAGCTTGGGGATGCCCCGGAAGGCATCCCCTCTTTCGTCCACTTCCATCGGTAATTTACTTGGAGCTATATTTTTATTCACCAACATGATATGTGTTTTGCTTGGAGCGTCTTGTATTATTTGTGTCTTTGTGTCTTAGTATGCCACAATCATCCTTGCTGTACACACCTTTTGAGAGAGCCATACATGAATTAAAATTTGATAGAATACTCTATGTGCTTCACTTATATCTTTTGAGCTAAGTAGTTTTGCTCTATGTGCTTCACTTATATCTTTTGAGCTAAGTAGTTTTGCTCTATGTGCTTCACTTATATCTTTTGAGCTAGATAATTTTGCTTTATGTGGTTCACTTATATCTTTTGAGCGTTATAATTTTGCTCTATGTGCCTCACTTAGATCATTTAGAGCACGGTGGTGGATTTGTTTTAAAGAAACTATTGATCTCTCATGCTTCACTTAAATTATTTTGAGAGTCTCTTAATAGCATGGTAATTTGCTTAATAATAATATGCTTGGTATTCAAGATTTGTGAAACTTTCTTTTGAGTGTGTTGAATACTAAGAAAAGATTGAAGCATGATAATTGTTTTGAGATATGTAGGTGATAATATTAAAGTCATGCTAGTTGAGTAGTTGTGAATTTAAAGAATACTTGTGTTAAGGTTTGTGATTCCCGTAGCATGCATGTATGGTGAACCGTTATGTAACGAAGTCGGAGCATGATTTGTTTATTGATTGTCTTCCTTATGAGTGGCGGTCGGGGACGAGCGATGGTCTTTTCCTACCAATCTATCCCCCTAGGAGCATGCGCGTAATACTTTGCTTTGATAACTTCTAGATTTTTGCAAATAAGTATATGAGTTCTTTATGACTAATGTTGAGTCCATGGATTATACGCACTCTCACCCTTCCACCTTTGCTAGCCTCTCTAATACCGCGCACGTTTCGCCGGCATCATACACCTACCATATACCTTCCTCAAAACAGCCACCATACCTACCTATTATGGCATTTCCATAGCCATTCCGAGATATATTGCCATGCAACTTTCCACCATCTAGTTCATCATGACACATTCATCATTGTCATATTGCTTAGCATGATCATGTAGTTGACATAAGTATTTGTGGCAAAGCCACCGTTCATAATTTCTTCATACTTGTCACTCTTGATTCATTGCATATCCCGGTACACCGCCGGAGGCATCCATATAGAGTCATACTTTGTTTTAGAATCGAGTTGTAATCATTGAGTTGTAAATAAATAAAAGTGTGATGATCATCATTCAATAGAGCATTGTCCCAATAAAAAAAGAGAGAAAGGCCAAAGAAAAAAAGAAGGCCCAAAAAAAAGAAAATAAATAAAAAGGGGCAATGCTACTATCCTTTTTTCCACACTTGTGCTTCAAAGTAGCACCATGATATAGCGAGTCTCATATATTGTGCTTCAAAGTAGCACCATGTTCTTCATATAGAGAGTCTCATGTGTTGTCACTTTCATATACTAGTGGGAATTTTACATTATAGAACTTGGCTTGTATATTCCGATAATGGGCTTCCTCAAATTGCCCTAGGTCTTCATGAGCAAGCAAGTTGGATGCACACCCACTAGTTTCTTTTGTTGAGCTTTCATACATTTATAGCTCTAGTGCATACGTTGCATGGCAATCCCTACTCACTCACATTGATATCTATTGATGGGCATCTCCATAGCCCGTTGATACGCCTAGTTGATGTGAGACTATCTTCCCCTCCTTTTTGTCTTCTCCACAACCACCATTCTATTCCACCTATAGTGCTATATCCATGGCTCACGCTCATGTATTGCGTAAAGATTGAAAAAGTTTTGAAAAAGTTAGAGTATGAAACAATTGCTTGGCTTGTCATCGGGGTTGTGCATGATTTAAATACTTTGTGTGGTGAAGATGGAGCATAGCCAGACTATATGATTTTGTAGGGATAACTTTCTTTGGCCATGTTATTTTGAGAAAAAATAATTGCTTTGTTAGTATGCTTGAAGTATTATTATTTTTATGTCAATATAAACTTTTGTCTTGAATCTTTCTAATCTGAATATTCATACCACAATTAAGAAGATTTACATGGAAATTATGCCAAGTAGCACTCCGCATCAAAAATTCTCTTTTTATCATTTACCTACTCGAGGACGAGCAGGAATTAAGCTTGGGGATGCCTGATACGTCTCCAACGTATCTATAATTTTTGATTGCTCCATGCTATATTATCTACTGTTTTGGACTATATTGGGCTTTATTTTCCACTTTTATATTATTTTTGGGACTAACCTATTAACCAGAGGCCCAGCCCAGAATTGCTGTTTTTTTTGCCTATTTCAGTGTTTCGGATAAACGGAATATCAAACGGAGTCCAAACAGAATAAAATCTTCGGGAACGTGATTTTCTCACCGAACGTGATCCAAGAGACTTGGACCCTGCTCCAAGGAACAAAAGAGGCGGTCACGAGGGTGGGGGGCGCGCCCTAGGGCTTGCCTCGTGGGCCCCTCGTTGCTCCTCCAGCGTAATTCTTCCTCCTATATATACACACGTACCCCCAAATGATCAGAACAGGAGCCAAAAACCTAATTCCACTGCCACAACTTTCTTTATCCACGAGATCCCATCTTGGGGCCTGTTCCGAAGCTCCACCGGAAGAGGGCCGTCATCACGGAGGGCTTCTACATCATCCTAGCCCCTCCGATGAAGTGTGAGTAGTTTACCTCAGACCTTCGGGTCCATAGTTAGTAGCTAGATGGCTTCTTATCTCTCTTTGAATCTCAATACAAAGTTCTCCCCCTCTCTTGTGGAGATCTATTCAATGTAACCTTCTTTTTGCGGTGTGTTTGTTGAGACCGATGAATTGTGGGTTTAAGATCAAGTCTATCTATGAATAATATTTGAATCTTCTCTGAATTATTTTATGTATAATTGGTTATCTTTGCAAGTTTCTTCGAATTATCCGTTTGGTTTGGCCAACTAGATTGGTAGTTCTTGCCATGGGAGAAGTGCTTAGCTTTGGGTTCGATCTTGCGGTGTCCATACCCAGTGACAGAAGGGGCAGCAAGGCACGTATTATATCGTTGCCATCGAGGATAACAAGATGGGGTTTATTTCATATTACATGAATTTATCTCTCTACATCATGTCATCTTGCTTAAGGCGTTACTCTGTTTTAACTTAATACTCTAGATGCATGCTGGATAGCGGTCGATGAGTGGAGTAATAGTAGTAGATGCAGAATCGTTTCGATCTACTTGTCACGGACGTGATGCCTATATACATGATCATGCCTAGATATTCTCATAACTATGCTCAATTTTGTCAATTGCTCAACAGTAATTTGTTCACCCACCGTAGAATACTTATGCTCTTGAGAGAAGCCACTAGTGAAACCTATGGTCCCCGGGTCTATTCTCATCATATCAATCTCCATCACTTTAATCTTGTTTTGCCTTTTACTTTGCTTTTACTTTTTACTTTGCATCTTTATACCAAAAATACCAAAAAATATTGTATCTATCAGATCTCACTCTCGTAAGTGACAGTGAAGGGCTTGACAACCCCTAATCGCGTTGGTCGCGAGTAGCTATCGCTTTGTGCAGGTACGAGGGACTTGAGCGTGGGCTCCTACTGGATTGATACCTTGGTTCTCAAAAACTAAGGGAAATACTTACGCTACTCTACTGCATCATCCCTTCCTCTTCGGGGAAAACCAACACAAGCTCAAGACGTAGAACACGATAAGTGTGAGAGTGTGAGCCATAACCAAGTAGGAAACCTTCATGAGATTTAGGAGCAAATTTAGAACGATGATGCTTATCAAGAATGTAGCACTTTGAGCTGAATAATCGAAAGTATCCGACTTGGGGTTTGTTACCGGTGAGGAGTTCGTATGCCGTCTTGCCGAGTAGCTTGTGAAGATACAAGCGATTTGTTGCATGACAAGCTGTCTCAACCGCTTCTGCCCAAAAGTGTTTTGGAGTCTTGTACTCATCAAGCATCGTTCTTGCCATCTCAATAAGAGTCTGGTTCTTCCTCAACAACTCCATTTTGTTGAGGTGTGTACGTAGCCGAGAACTCGTGTGAAATCCCCTCCTCGTCAAGAAAGGTATCCACATTTGCGTTCTTGAACTCTGTTCCGTTGTCGCTCCGAACCTTCTTGATCTTCACTTCAAATTGATTTTGGGCCTTCCTAGCAAAGTTCTTGAAGATCTTTTGGACCTGCGATTTATCATCAAGAAAGAACACCCACGTAAATCTTGAAAAATCATCAACTATAACCAGACTGAATGAGTTACCATCGAGACTTTTATAGGCATTGGGACCAAAGAGATCCATATGAAGTAGCTCGAGCGGTCTTCTTGTGGTCATAATGTTCTTCACGGGGTGACTTCCTCCAACTTGTTTTCCTGCTTGACAAGCACTACAAAGTCTATCCTTGTCAAATATAACATATTTTACTCCAAGGATATGATCACCTTTAATAAGCTTATCAAGATTTCGCATGCCCACATGACCTAGCCTTCTATGCCACAACCAGCCTTTAGAAGATTTAGAAATTAAGCAAGTTCTAGATTGAGCCTTTTTAGTGAAATCAACAATGTAAGGATCACCTCTACGTATACCGGTAAAGACCATTTTATGGTTATCTCTACGAAACACTTGGCAGTCTACTTCAGTAAATAGGACATTGAAACCAAAGTCGGCAAGTCTAGATACGGAAAGTAAATTGTAACCAAGAGATTCAACGAGCATAACATTTTGTATGGAGCTATCATGTGAGATGGCCACCTTACCAAGGCCAACCACCTTACCCTTTGAGTTATCACCGAAAGTGACATACTTTCGAGGGCCATTGTTTTCAGCAAGGTCACGAAACATATCTTTGTCTCCGGTCATATGATCAGTACATCCACTATCAAGGACCCATTCCTTTCCTCCAACCATGCAGATTAGCCATAAGACCAAAGTGTCTCATCGCATCATCAAGATCATAGTCACTATCATCATCCTCATCATAGTATCCATGTTCAACATCGTCATGTGATGGATCAACTCCTAAAGAGGGTAATTCATTAGAAGCATGACCGTAACAATGTTCATCTCTATGGATTCTAATGACTTCGGAAATGATATTGCTAATAATTCCAACATCTCCTTTTGCACTCGTAAGATTTGTAAGCTCAAATAAGCAATCACCAAACTTGGGATCATTAGAACTCATCTTACTCAACGCAATAGACTTATGAAGAATCTCATCTAGGATTTTCAAGAAATAATTTGGGAATCATTCCTCAAGAAATCTCCATAAGATGCAGGCACAATCAAAAGTAGGAAAGCTAGCAAGCAAGTTTCTAGGCAAACCTCTAGTGATTAAATTGACCATTCTAAGATTACGGATCATGTCAATAGACTCATCAAGGGTAGGATGCAAAGGATCAACAATGCGAGCACAAGGAATAGTAATGTACTTGGTCAAATGATATTCATTGAAGATCTCAAGCATCTCATTTTTCCATTCATGAAAATACTCTTCATCAAGAATAGGCACTCTACGTCTAAGACTCCCCAACGTAGACTCATCCATCTTCCTCCAAAGGTGTTTAAACCAAAGCAATGGAAACCAAGGCTCTGATACCAATTGTAGGATCGAGAAGAGGTGTCTAGAGGGGGGTGAATAGACTCTTAGCAAGAAAAGTTGCAGTTTTTAATTTCTTTAAGTTGAAGTGGAGTTTTGGCACAAGTTTGAACATTCACAATACATATCAAGCAAGCATGACAAGAGTATATGAGCAGCGGAAAGTAAATCATGCAAGTTGCAAGAATGTAAAGGGATGGGATTGGAGTGTGCAAACACAAATGGAGACACGAAGATTTTTGGCGTGGTTCCGATAGGTGGTGCTATTGTACATCCACATTGATGGAGACTTCAACCCACAAAGGGTAACAGTTGTGCGAGTCCACGGAGGGCTCCATCCACGAAGGGTCCACGAAGAAGCAACCTTGTCTATCCCACCATGGCCGTCGCCCACGAAGGACTTGCCTCACTAGGGTAGATCTTCACGAAGTAGGCGATCTCCTTGCCCGTACAAACTCCTTGGTTCAACTCCACAATCTTGACGGAGGCTCCCAAGTGACACCTAACCAACCTAGGAGACACCACTCTCCAAGAGGTAACAAATGGTGTGTTGATGATGAACTCCTTGCTCTTGTGCTTCAAATGAGAGTCTCCCCAACACTCAACTCTCTCTCATAGGATAGGATTTGGTGGAAAGATGATTTGAGTGTAAAGCAACTTGAGTAAGGCTAGAGATCAAGATTTATGTGGTTGGTGTCGGTGTCAAAACCGGCGGATCTCGGGTAGGGGGTCCCGAACTGTGCATCTAGGATCGATGGTAACAGGAGACGGGGGACACGATGTTTACCCAGGTTCGGGCCCTCTCTATGGAGGTAATACCCTACTTCCTGCTTGATTGATCTTGATGAATATGAGTGTTACAAGAGTTGATCTACCACGAGATCGTAAATGGCTAAACCCTAGAAGTCTAGCCTATGAGTATATGGTAATGAATCTGTCCTATCCGGACTATGCCCTTCGGTTTATATAGACATCGGAGAGATCTAGGGTTACATGGAGTCGGTTACATAGGAGGGAATCTTCATAGTCGGCCGCCAAGCTTGCCTTCCATGCTAAGGAGAGTCCAATCCGGACATGGGTATAGTCTTCGGTCTTCGTCTCTTCACAGCCCATCAGTCCGGCCCACGGATAACAGGCAGGACGCCCGAGGACCCCTTAGTCCAGGACTCCCTCAGTAGCCCCTGAACCTGGGTTCAATGACGAGGAGTCCGGCGCGCAGATTGTCTTCGACATTGCAAGGTGGGTTCCCCTTCTTCCAAACTCCCAAGACAGTCTTCGGACGTGATGATTATATCCGGACCTGTTACACACCATACACAACCGCATAGAGAATATATATATTCCACATGAGTTCTATCCGCTGGCAGCTTCCGGCAACATGATATCACGCCCGTCCGGTCATAATTTCGAACTGTTTGTCCCATGTTTCAAGACGTGGTTGCCATTGGCACGTCTTGTCAAAGCACAGACCATGTCCCCTTATTGCGAGATTCTCATCAATGCGGGTATGGGTAACCCAACCGTGCCGTTTGCACAGCCTTCGGAAATAGGCGAATCTTAAGGCGAGCGAGGAGGCGTTTAATATTAGTTGCCTTTATAAGAGGATAAGGATCCCCTCTTCATCTTCTCACGCTTTCTCTCCGTCTCCGCCTTCCCGATCTCGAGCTCCAGCGCCCAAGTTCCAATCTCCTTTCCACCCCAGCAACTATGTCCGGATCCGGTGGTCAGGGCAAGTGGATGGTCTCCTCCGTCACGGAGGAGGAAATTACTGAGCTCCGGGCGGCCGGATATTTGGCGAAGGGAATCGCCCACCGCTTGACGGCCGAGGGTCAAGTCGTTCCCATGCCGGAGCCCAACGAGAGGGTAGTATTCCTCCCTCATTTCTTCTGCGGGCTTAGGTTTCCACTCCACCCTTTCGTCCACGGGCTAATGCATTACTACGGGGTAGATTTCCATGATCTATCCCCGAATTCATTCATCAACATCTCGGCATTTATCATCGTGTGCGAGGCCTTCCTCCGCATCCCACCCCACTTTGGGCTATGGCTCAAAGTCTTCAACGTGAAGCCGAAGGTGGTGGATGGCCAGCACACGGAGTGCAGTGGAGCCATGGTGAGCAAGCTGCCCAACGTCTCCTGGCCGAAAGGTATTTCTGTGGAGACAGTGAAGGAGTGGCAGAAGCAGTGGTTCTACATAACAAAACCCCGCGGTGCCTCCTGGGCCGCGGCTGCTAAATTCCGCTCCGGTGCTTCTATGCGGCTCACTTCTTGGGTCGAGAAGAGTTCCGATTGGGGTTCATCCAACGAGGTAATAGCGCTGCAGTCGCGCGTTCAAAGCATGATAGCCAAGAACGCCAAGCTTGTAGATGTAATCCAGGTGATGTTAGTTCACCGAATTCTCCCGTGCCAACACCGAAGCCACCCTTTGTGGGAGTTTGATCCGAAGAAGCACCATACCTTGGTGAAGCTCTTCGAGACTACTCACGAAGACGCGTGGAAGTTGCTCTTTAAGGGCAACGAAAAACCACCGGCCGCAGATTCAGATCACGGACACGACACCAGTCAACCTGCCAGTGAGGTATGTCTCTTTTAATGTATTCCCTGCTTGTGTGTTGCTAGGGCGACGCCTGAGCTTTTATTATCGCTATTTTAGGACTGGACGAAGAGGGCGAAGCAGATCCAGTGTCCGGTTCTGCTGCCCGAAGAACCAGTCATCCCGCGCCTAGCGAAGATGCTGGTGCCGGCACCGTATAAGGCGCCGGAGAAGAAGGCCAAGAAGAAGGCCAAAGGGAAGGCCAAGAGTGGCCTCTGTTGTAAGGGTACTTCGGACGCGGCATCCGAAGACGACGAAACTCATTCCTCTGTCCCTAAGGACAATGATGGGGAAGAGGAGGAGGAAGAAAACAATCCTCCCCCTGAGGAGAGGAAGAAGAAGAGGGCGGCTCCGGCGCATTCTGGAAGCGGAGGCTCCCAAAAAGGGGAAGGGCGCTCCGGCGGCCAACACCGCATGGGACATGGACAGTATTCCGGAACGACGCCCTCGCCCAAAGCCCCAGGCCGCATCATAAGTGACATGGCTTATTTATGCGCACATCTAGCCCTTTCTCTCCATTATCTTGATATAGTTAGCTGTACTATTGCAGTCCGCCCCGTGATCTTATCCAGCAATCCTCCTCTAGAGGTTCATTGGATTCATCGGAGATGGTGAGCAGATCGCCACCGCTTGCTTACTCCCCTGGGGCCGGGGACGACACCGAAGTGTTGTCCTGAAGGACCACTTCGAAGGGAGGAGCCTAGGACATTGTTCGGGAGGCGCCACAAGGCGAGACCTCCACTGCCGGACACGTGGGGGATCCAATCCCCATGGAGACCGGCGAAGAGGGCCGTATCCAGATCGGCCCTCAGCCAAATATGGCTCCGGAGCCCCCTATGGCTCCGGAGTTGGGCGAGCAGCTCCCTTTGAAGGGGGAAGTGCTGCCTCCACCGGTGGTTCCTGTCCATCCAGGAGCGTTGGATGACTTGATGGGGGCCCTGCGAAGCGCCTCCGTCATGGACAAGCACCATGTCCTTATGGGTGCGGTGATCGAGAAAGTTCAGTCTGCCAAGAGCAGACTGAATGAGGCTTGCGGCAGCCTGTTAACAGGTTTTGAGGTAAGTGACATAGAAAGATAAAAACCCCATGTAGTCAGTAGCCCCTGAGACACTTTCCAGTGCTCGGCAAGAGGAACCGGACAGAGGATCAATCCTCTAGTGTAGGAGACTAACGTGATATGTTTGCATGAGCAGGCATCGCTGTTGGCCGCGACCTCACATGCTTCCGAAGTCTCTGAACTGAAGCAGAGGCTGCAGCAGACCAAGAACGAGCTCGGCGAGGTTACACTGCGGCTTCAGGAGAAGCAAGGTAGGTATCGTCTTGCTGTGTGTTCGGAAAGAACAAGCGTTGCATACTGACCATAATCTAGAAATGTGTACAGGAGCCACAACCGAGGTGGAGGCCCTGAAAAAGGCTCTGGTCAAAGCCGAGGGGAAGGCCGTCGAGCAGCAAGCCGCTTGAAAAAAGCTCGAGGCCCGAGTCAAGGAGGTCCAATAGGAGCTCCAAGACGCGGTAAAAAAATGTGAGATCCTGGAGAATGATGCGTCGGCTCAAAAGGGTGAACTCTCCAAGGCTCATCGGAATGCGAGACTGCACAACATTAGGCCCGGGCCGCCCTCCAGGAGATCCAGGAGGCTAGGAAGATCACGGCGGGTAAGGCTTTTAAGATGCAAAGCAACTATGCGGAGAAGCAATACCTTTTACTAACCCGGGTTCGGAGTTCCCCAGGGGCTTTTGCGGATTTGCCACGTAGCGTATCAGACGCTGCAGAGTTCTATCAAGCCAAAGGAGGAGGTTCGACGAAGAAGTTATTCTGGACGCAGTATACGACGCCAGCGCATCCCGTGTCCTTCACCGATCAACTGAAGCAGCTGGTGGAGCTGCACATGGTGGCCGATAACCATGAAGGATTTAACAATCCGGCTATGGCCAGCCAAAGCTATGCCCGGCAGCTTCTTCGGACTTGTGAGGCGGCTAGTGGAAGCCTGTCCGCAGCTGGACGTCATCAAGCGCTCTGTATGTATTGAAGGTGCCCGTATGGCCTTCGCTTGCTGCAAGATGTGGCGGGCAAAGATGAATGCTATTGAAGTGGCCAGCAGGCCGCCAGAGGGCAAGGAGCACCGCACACCCGAGAAATATTTTGCGGATGTCACAGAAGGGTCTCGACTTGTGGCAGCTCAATGTTCGTAGGACGTTATTTTCGAATGAATACATTCATATTGTCCTTTGCCTTGTATTATAAAGACAAAGCTTTTTTTGTAATGTAATTTCATTATGCTTTAAATTGTTTCCTCCTGTGCGGCCGTGTTACATGCAATCTGAGGGTTGGCCAGTCATCGGCTTCTGCCCCCACGTAATGAGTACGGAGGTGTTCGGGATGGGATCTAAACAATCTTGATCCAATTATATGGTCCTTGAAGGAGTTGTTTAGCGCAGCGAACAAGGCAATCAGACTATACGACTTAAACGCCCTCACTTAGCCATAGGAGTTTTATAATTAAGCAAGTGCGCAGCCCCTGGTCCAAGCCAGGGTGCTGTCAGCATCTGATCGGGAAGTGCCGATCCTTCGCGTCACGCGGGAAAAATCTCCAACGGTTTTATAACCCTCGAACAGCTGACCGACTCTCGCCGTATCATGACAGTCAGTTTTCGGCTTTCTCTACTGAGGTGCTCATCCGATTGAAGCCAGGGCACAATCGCAGTAGTTCTCCCTTTAGTATCCTAGCCGATAGAGCAGAACGTAGGATAGCAAGCACAGGAGCGGGGCAACCCAACTATTGACCAAAGACATGATTCAGAGCCAATGCATATAATGCTAAATTCGGGGTGCCGAACTTACATATAAGAAGTGTTCAGACTTTGCTGCCGTATTGCAGGGTGATAAGCAGCCCCTGACGAATATGAGACGTACAAAAGAGTACCGATGCGACTGATAAGCAGATCAAAATAAAATGAAGTAAGAAGCGAAAACCACAGAAACTGGGCCGCAGTTCATTTTTATTGTAACTGAATGGATACGCCAAGGCGTATCATATACAAATAGTGCAATAAGCACCCGGACTATTTAACATGCCGGGATCGAGAAGGAGCAGCGTGCGGGTCCTGGGAAATAAGTGAAAATACCGTCAAGAAGAATGTATGGAGGTTACCCTACGCACCTATGCTGCATGCCCCCTTTGTATGCTGATCCTTCGAAGGGGCTGGTGATCAGGCTTGCGGAAAAGGAACCTGAAATAGAAAGAGAAAAAAGGTGTGTCCGGGGTCAGTCTAGCCGAACTACAGATCCCGGGTTAGCTTGTGCCTCCGTCGATGTCCATGGAATTTCGAGTGCGTAATTATGTACGCATGGTACTAATGCCACTACTTTATTGGGGCTGGGACGGAGGCCAAATTGCTAGTCGAGCTCTTGACCAGCCTTGCTGTCCTGCTGCAGTGTAGTTCGGAACTTCTTGATGGCGTCCGGGGGCTCGGCAACCGCACTATGGTGCTGCTTGATAAGGCCGCTCTGTACCTCTGCTGCTAGGGCGGCGGTGTGCTCCTCTGTTTGGAGGGAGCGTTTTGTGTTGCCATTGACTGTTATGACACCGCGTGGGCTGGGCATCTTGAGCTTGAGATACGCGTAGTGTGGCACTGCGTTGAATCTAGCAAACGCTGTTCGTCCGAGCAGTGCATGTTAGCCGCTGCGGAATTACCACGCACTATGGAATGGGACGATGTCGAAGATTAACTCCTCGCTTCGGAAATTGTCTGGAGAGCCGAAGACCACTTCCAGCGTGATTGAGCCCGTACAGCGAGCCTCGATGCCTGGAATGACTCCTTTGAAGGTAGTCTTTGTTGGTTTGATTCGTGAGGGGTCAATGCCCATCTTCCACACAGTGTCTTGATAGAGCAGGTTAAGGCTGCTACCGCCGTCCATCAAGACTCGTGTTAGGTGGAACCCGTCAATAATTGGGTCCAGGACCAGTGTGGCTGAACCGCCGTGGCGGATGCTAGTTGGGTGGTCTCGTCGATCGATGGTGATCGGGAATGACGACCACGGATTGAACTTTGGGGCGACTGGCTCTACTGCGTAGACGTCCCTGAGTGCTCGCTTGCGCTCCCTTTTGGGGATGTGTGTAGCGTATATCATGTTCACCGTTTTGACCCGAGGGGGAAATTTCTTCTGCCCTCCAGTGTTCGGCTGCCGGGGCTCTTCGTCCTCGTCCTCACTTTGTGATCCCTTTTCTTTGTTTTCGGCATTCAACTTGCCAGCCTGCTTGAAAACCCAACAATCCCTGTTGGTATGATTGGCTTGCTTATCCGGGGTGCCGTGTATTTGGCACGGACGGTCGAGTATGCGGTCTAGAGTGGAAGGTCCTTCATTGTTTCTTTTGTAGGGCTTCTTCCGTTGGCCGGACTTGGAGCCACTGAATCCGGCGTTAACTGTGGTGTCATCGGTGTTGTTATCATTGCTTCGGCGTTTGTGCCTATTGCGCTGGAGCTTGCCAGTGCTATTTTTGGCCTCAGAGGGGCCTGTCTCGCTGGCGGTGTTGTTACTACGGGGCCAACCAACTGTCCTCTCCCGCGCAAAAGCGGGTCATGAGTGCCGTGAGGGCTGCCATGGACTTCGGCTTTTCTTGGCCGAGGTGGCGTGCTAGCCATTCGTCATGGATGCTGTGTTTGAAGGATGCTAAGGCCTCGGCGTCCGGACAGTCAACTATCTGGTTCTTTTTGGTTAGGAATCTAGTCCAGAATTTTCGGGCTAATTCTCCAGGTTGTTGAACTATATGGCTTAAGTCATCGGCGTCTGGTGGCCGGACATAGGTTCCTTGGAAGTTGTCTAGGAAAGCTTCTTCCAAGTCCTCCCAGCTGCCGATAGAATTTTCAGGCAGGCTGTTAAGCTAGTGCCGAGCTGGCCCTTTGAGCTTTAGTGGGAGGTATTTAATGGTGTGGAGATCATCTCCTCTAGCCATGTGGATGTGGAGGACAAAGTCCTCGATCCATACCGCGGGATTGGTTGTGCCGTCGTATGATTCCATATTGACGGGCTTGAACCCCTCGGGGAATTCGTGGTCCAGTACTTCATCTGTAAAGCAGAGAGGGTGTGCGACGCCTCTATATCGGGCTGTGTCGTGGCATAGTTCCGATGGAGTCCGTCTGCGGTGTTCGGCCCGGGTGTGGTTAGATTTATCACGTCTGAATAAGTAGCCCTCCTCGTGCCTCGAGGCACGCCCTCGCGATCCATCGATCGATCTTGTGTGTCATGTTCTATCGTCCAGGATTTGACGGAGGTCGTATGTGTGACCCCGAACTCTTCCGTCTCTATTTTTGCGAGGCGGTGGGGCAGGCTGCTGTTCGGCCTGAGTTGTCGCTTTGTCCCGGCCACGGGGTGGCTGGTCAGCCGTCCTGTCTCGACTACGTGGTGGTCGTTCCGCATTACGCGAGGGAGATGTGTGTTCCGGTGCCTCCTCATCAAATTGAGGTAGCAGTCTGCGTTTCGGGTAGCTCTTGGCTGGGCGCTTGAGGTTGTATTATTCGGCTGTCAGGACGTCGGTCCATCTGTCGACGAGCAGGTCTTGTTCAGCTTGAAGCTGCTGCTGTTTCTTTTTCAGGCTCGTTGCTGTGGCTATGAGCTGGAGTTTAAAATGCTCCTGCTCCAGAGGGTCCCCCGGCACGATGAAGTCTTCGTTGCCGAGGCTTGTCTCCTCTTTGGAGGGTGGATGGTAACTATCATCCTCCGAGTTATCTTCTATGGCCTGTTCATCGGGGTTGTCTTGTGTGTTGTCATGTTCCTCCTGTTCGGGTGTAGCGCCGACAGGGTCTTCATTGTTTTCTGTGTTGCCCGGAGTACTATTTTCTCCGATGTCAGTGTTGCCATCCTTTGAGTGACGAGGCTTAGAACGGCGTTTGGGGCGCCGGCGCTTGGACTACGTCTCAGAGGGTTTGTTCTTATCCGGCTCTTCTTTGTCGTCGCCAGATCCTTTAGGTGTATCAACCATGTACACATCGTATGAAGAGGTGGTCGTCCAACGCCCAATGAATGGCGGGTCTTGGCCTTGCTCCCTGTCGGCATCGTCGTCCATACCATCGATGTCTTCGGAGCCATAGTCAAGCACGTCGGTTAAGTCATTGACGGTGGCTATGAAGTGGGTGGCAGGTGAGAAGCAAAATTCCTCGTCGTCCGCCTCTAGCTCGAACCGAACATAGTTCGACTGTGAGTCTTCCTCCAAGGACAAGTTCTTCAAAGAATTTAGTATGTCACCCAAAGGCGAATGCTGGAAGATGTCTGCGGCGCTAAATTTGAAAATCGATAACCGATCTAGCTCGGTGTCCGCAGGCGCACTTAATCCGGAACGCGTAGCCGGAGACCAGTCCGGAGTTCCATCGACGCAAGCATTGCAGGATGTCGAGTCCGTGTGCGGCTCCAACGCCGCGGACTTTATGGCCTCGGAGGGGATAATCTGCTTCGGTACTGAGGCCGTTGCAGCAGCAGGATCCATCTCCTGGGTGTGCTCCGATGACAGATTTAAGTCATGTTCATCGGAGAGAAGGGGAGCGATCATCGCGGACTCAAATCCATCGAAGATCAAGTCTCCACGAATATCCGTGATGCAGTTCAAGCTTCCAAATCTGACCTGATGGCTAGGGGCGTAGCTATCTTCCTGCTTCAGACGGCCAAAAGAGTTGGCCCGCAGTACGAAGCCGCCGAACACAAAGATTTGTGCGGGGAGGAAGGTTTCTCCCTGGACGGCGTCATTACTGACGATCGAAGGGGCCATCGAATCCTTTCGTCAACGGCACAGTGGAACTCTCAGTGAAAGCACCAATGTCGGTGTCAAAACCGGCGGATCTCGGGTAGGGGGTCCCGAACTGTGCGTCTAGGATCGATGGTAACAGGAGACGGGGGACACGATGTTTACCCAGGTTCGGGCCCTCTCTATGGAGGTAATACCCTACTTCCTTCTTGATTGATCTTGATGAATGTGAGTGTTACATGAGTTGATCTACCACGAGATCGTAATGGCTAAACCCTAGAAGTCTAGCCTATGAGTATATGGTAATGAATCTGTCCTATCCACACTATGCCCTCCGGTTTATATAGACACCAGAGAGATCTAGGGTTACATGGAGTCGGTTACATAGGAGGGAGTCTTCATAGTCGGCCGCCAAGCTTGCCTTCCACGCCAAGGAGAGTCCAATCCAGACACGGGTATAGTCTTCGGTCTTCGTGTCTTCACAGCCCATCAGTCCAGCCCACGGATAACAGGCCGGACGCCCGAGGACCCCTTAGTCTAGGACTCCCTCAGTTGGAATGAAGTATCTTGACCTTGATACGTCTCCAACTTATCTATAATTTTTGATTGCTCGATGCTATATTATCTTCTGTTTTGGACATTATTGGGCTTTATTATTCACTTTTATATTATTTTTGAGACTAACCTATTAACCGGAAGCCCAGCCCAGAATTGATGTTTTTTGCTTATTACAGAGTTTCGCAGAAAAAGAATATCAAACGGAGTCCAAACGGAATGAAACCTTTAGGAACGTGATTTTTGGAATGAACATGATCCAGGAGACTTGGACCCTACATCAAGCAACCAACAGGGAAGCCACGAAGTAGGGAGGGGGCGCCTACCCCCCCAGGCGCGCCCTCCACCCTCGTGGGCCCCCCTGTTGCTCCACCGACGTACTCACTCCTCCTATATATATACCTACATAGCCCCAAACGATCAGATACGGAGCCAAAACCCTAATTCCACCGCCGTAACTTTCTGTATCCATGAGATCCCATCTTGGGGCCTATTTTGGAGCTCCGCCGGAGGGGGCATCGATCACGGAGGGCTTCTACATCAACACCATAGCCCTTCCGATGAAGTGTGAGTAGTTTACCTCAGACCTTCGGGTCCATAGTTATTAGCTAGATGGCTTCTTCTCTCTTTTTGGATCTCAATACAAAGTTCTCCCCCTCTCTCGTGGAGATCTATTCAATGTAATCTTCTTTTGCGGTGTATTTGTTGAGATCGATGAATTGTGGGTTTATGATCAAGTTTATATATGAACAATATTTGAATCTTCTCTGAATTCTTTTATGTATGATTGGTTATCTTTGCAAGTCTCTTCGAATTATCAGTTTGGTTTGGCCTACTAGATTGATCCTTCTTGCAAGGGGAGAAGTTCTTAGCTTTGGGTTCAATCTTGCGGTGTCCTTTCCCAGTGACAGTAGGGGCAGCAAGGCACGTATTGTATTGTTGCCATCGAGGATAACAAGATGGTTTTTTATCATATTGCATGAATTTATCCCTCTACATCATGTCATCTTGCTTAAAGCGTTACTCTGTTCTTATGAACTTAATACTCTAGATGCATGCTGGATAGCGGTCGATGTGTGGAGTAATAGTACTAGATGCAGGCAGGAGTCGGTCTACTTGTCTCGGACGTGATGCCTATATACATGATCATACCTAGATATTCTCATAACTATGCTCAATACTGTCAATTGCCCAACAGTAATTTGTTCACCCACCGTAAAATACTTATGCTCTTGAGAGAAGCCACTAGTGAAACCTATGGCCCCCGGGTCTATTTTCCATCACATTAATCTTCCAACACTTAGTTATTTTCATTGCCTTTTATCACTAGTAGAAAAAGGGTCAAATGTTAAGCACATTAGTACCTGTTTGAATTTGAGCCGGCACTAATGTGACCATTAGTGCCGGTTCCAACGGCTAGGCGGGCGGGCATCATTAGTACCGGTTCGTGGGCAACCTTTAGTACCGGTTCATGCCACGAACCGGTACTAATGAGGCTGTGTCAGGCTATGGTCAGGCTGGGGCCCCACGAAGACCTTTAGTACCGGTTCATGCCATGAACCGGTACTAGAGTTTCTTTATAAGCTGAATTTTAGTCCCACCTCGCCAAGAGAGAGGGAATATGAGCGGTTTATAAGCCGTGAGTGCACAGATAATGATGAAGAGTTGCAATGCTCACCTGCATGTTGATTAGCTCCAAGCCTTGCAGAATAGCATAGATTGCACTGAGCTATGTGCAGTGCAGTCTACACTATTCTGAATGGCTTGAAGCAAATTAACCAGCATTGCACCTCTTTTTATTTTTAAGCAGTCTACACTATTCCGAATGGCTTGAAGCAAATTAACCAGCATTGTACCTCTTTTTTATTTTTAATAACTTATTTGAACTCCGGACTTCTTTTGTGTTCAGTATGCAGCATTCAAAGCGACGTCATCAATTTCCAACATGTTCTGACATCATTTGTTGTTTTTCGGTCATTTACCTAATTGTTTAGAGAGCTAAATGACTGTGAAATTGAAAATCAGTACAAAATGAATCCTGAAAATGTTGAAACTTGGCATGGTATCATCATATCACCCGCATAGCATGCGCGAAAGAGTAGAGAGGGTCACGGCAAAAATTGGACGCACTTCGTGTACAAACTGGACAAACTCTTTTAGAGTAATAGGGTTTCGGACGAGAACTCATCTGTTACACGGCCACTTCAATGTTTTTTAAACTTATTTGAACTCCGGACTTCTTTTGTGTTCAGTATGCAACATTCAAAGCGACGTCATCAATTTCCAACATGTTCTGACATCATTTGTTGTTTTTCGGTCATTTACCTAATTGTTTAGAGAGCTAAATGACCGTGAAATTGAAAATCAGTACAAAATGAATCCTGAAAATGTTGAAACTTGGCATGGTATCATCATATCACCCGCATAGCATGCGCGAAAGAGTAGAGAGGTTCACGGCAAAAACTAGACGCACTTCGTGTACAAACTGGACAAACTCTTTTAGAGTATCAGGGTTTCGGACGAGAACTCATCTGTTACACGGCCACTTCAATGTTTTTTGAACTTATTTGAACTCAGGGCTTCTTTTGTGTTCAGTATGCAGCATTCAAAGCGACGTCATCAATTTCCAACATGTTCTGACATCATTTGTTGTTTTTCGGTCATTTACCTAATTGTTTAGAGAGCTAAATGACCGTGAAATTGAAAATCACTACAAAATGAATCCTGAAAATGTTGAAACTTGGCATGGTATCATCATATCACCCACATAGCATGCGCGAAAGAGTAGAGAGGGTCACGGCAAAAACTGGACGCACTTCGTGTACACATTGGACAAACTCTTTCGGAGTATCAGGGTTTCGGACGAGAACTCATCTGTTACACGACCACTTCAATGTTTTTTAAACTTATTTGAACTCCGGACTTCTTTTGTGTTCAGTATGCAGCATTCAATTTCCAGAAGACAATAAATAGAAGAAAAGAAATAATGCAGAAAATAAAAAACTATACAAAAAAGTTACTCAAAAATAAATAGAAGAAAATAAATAATGCAGAAAAGAAAAAAAACTATATAAAATACTATTGAAAAATAAATAGAAGAAAATAAATAATGCAGAAAAGAAAAAACTATATAAAAAAATTTGTTGGCGCGCTGCCCAGTGGGCCTGCCAGATCTAGGGTGTGCAAATGCAGGCCCAGAAGGGCCAGCAGGCTCACACGGCAGCGCGCCCTAGTTAATTAGGCCCAGAAGCCTCCTATATGGAGAAGCTTGAAGGAGCAGCCGTGGCTGGGTTTATAAACCAGTGCGGCTGCCCTTTGCTCGGCGAGGTGGGACAAAACATTGTGCACCGCCGGTGGCAGCGCACAACCTTTAGTACCGGTTGGTGGCTCCAACCGGTATTAAAGGGGGGGGGGTCTTTAGTACCGGTTCGTGGCACGAACCGGTACTAAAGGGGCCGTTTCCCGCCCCTTGGCCTGGCGAATATAGGCCTTTAGTACCGGTTGGTGGCTCCAACCGGCACTAAAGACCCCTCCTATATATATGGAACCTATGAAAAAATCAGTTTCGCCCACCAGTAGTTCTTCTCGATCCAAACTTCTCGCCGCGCCCGTCGCCCCATCGCGCGCCGCCCTCGTTGCCCCCGCCACCCGTCGTCGCCGTCACCGCCGTCGCCCCCGCCACCCGTCATCGTCGTCACCGCCGTCACCGCCGTCGCCCCTGCCACCCGTCGTCGCCGTCACCGGCCGCCTGGCCTGTCGCCCCCGCCGCGCCCGTACGTCACAGCCGCCTCTCGCCCGCCGCGCCCGTCCCCTTGTCGTCGCCCGCCGCCGCCCGTACGCCGCCGCCCCCCGGTCATACACACACACAGAGAGAGAGAGACACACAAGCACACACACCACACACACACACAGACACACACACACACACCACACACACACACATACACACACACATTGTTTTTACTTATTCTATTTTCTGTTGTTTAGATTAATGTTAGATAAATTACGTAGATAATAATGTTAGAATGTTAGAACAAGTTGAACTAGTTGAATTACTATAGCTAGATATTAATTAGGTATATATATGAGATTTGAACTAGTTGAATTAATATAACTAGTTTATTTTTAGTTTGAAAATTAATAGAACAAGTTTATTTTTAGTAAGAAAATTTAGGTATATGAGATTTGATGATCTAATCAAAATATTACTATATAGAACTACCTACTTTATTTTAGTAAGAAATTAATAGAACTAGTTTATTTTTAGTAAATGCTTAGTTGAATTAATAGAACTAGTTTATTTAGTTGAATTAATAGAACTAGTAAGTGTTTAATGTTTCACCTATATATGAACATATATGTTAGATATTAGATATAAATTATATGTTAGATATATATTTAATTTAGTTATATGGGATTTCATTATCTAATTAACAGAACTAGTTTAGTTGAATTAATTAGTTGAACTAGTTAGTTGAATTAGTTCAATTAATTAGGTATATTCTTCGTAAGTGCTTAGTTGAACTAGTTGAATTAACATAATTATTTGAATTAATAGAACTAATAAGTGTTTAATGTTTCACCTATGAACATAGGAATGTCGTCTGACAACGAACACGATTTCATTATGTGCGAATACTGCGAAGACCAGCGCGGCCTGTGCGGCAGAAATTTTCTAGTTGATGATAGACGCTTCAGCATCAAGCTGGATGAGAACTTCGAAGTGGATACAGTAAGTCACAACGACAAGTCTTTTTTCGTAATTAAGCATGACTTATGCTTCATTTGCTTCACCTTTTAATTTTAATTTTTCACTATTCTACTAGCGTATCCCCTGCCATGCAAGAATTTTTGTCTTGGATAAGATAGGTTTCAGTCCTAACGAAACTATGGAGGTAAAAAGAGTTTACTTGAAGACCGAGCATGGTTATACCTTCAACGTCAAATTATACAATGCAGACACATACACCTATTTTGAATGCAAAACTTGGCAAGCACTATGCAAGGCTTATGCATTTGAGCCTGATATGGTTGTCACCTTTGATATTCGTTCGGAAGATGATATTGAAGGTAATAGAGACATCTGGGTCGATGTGCAGACGCCTCCAGTTCTACCATTATGTGAGTTTATCAACCATATTTATGTCTTCGATATGAGATTATTTGAACCAGTTGAATAATTAATAGATCTCAATTTATATTGACAGCTTACTTCCAATCAAGCAAACATGTCCGGCGCTTGGTAGACAGGACCGTCCACTGTCCCAGGGCTGAACTAAACTGCGAGGAGACAAGTCATTATGTTTCATGGCTTGAGGATCTTGATGCTGTCAAGACAAATTTCTTTCCTGCACTTAGAAATGTTAGTACTCAAAACGTGCGACCAATAGTGTTCGTACTGAACTACAGTCACATATATTTAGGAAAGGTGGTAAGATTTCTACTATTTCTCCTTAGTGCATCTTTTGCATACATTATTTTTTTAAGCTAAACTTCATTGCTAAGTATGTTACTATACGATGTTTTTCAATAGGGACTCCCGATGAATGTTGTGCCTGATTGGATCGAGACTAAAGGTACCATGAATATTGTTAGCTTACGGCCAAGATATCCTACAATGCACTTTAGTGCATTCAGGATTTCTAATAGCGAGGAATGCTTAATAGTAAAAGACTGGAGCAAAATTGTGAACGATCACAGAGAAGTACTAGGGGGCAGCAATCAGAAGCGTAACCCACGATTAGGAGACAGGTTCATCTGCATGCTCCAATATGATGAATCAGCAAAGCTATACATGTTCTATGCTATTTTACCTGAGAGAGAGCAGCAGGAGTGATTAATTAGCTAGTTCATGCTCTTAGTACTTGTCCTCTCATGTCCGTGTTCTTCATCCTGAACTTAATCTCAAAGAGTGATTTGCTTTTGTGGTGTTATGAACGCTTATAATATCATTACCATGTTGAACTCGATGATATCTTTGCTATGAAAACCGTTGGTGATGATATATATGATGCAAGAGTTTTTATATTAATTAATATGATGATGATGATGAGTTATTATATCATATATGAAAGACATTGCATATTAGTTTCAACTGGATGGATTCTAGCTAAGTGATCAAGTATATGCCATATCCATATTAATTACCTCGATCACTTAAGTAGGTGATCAAGTATATATAATATGGATATGACATATACTTGATGACTTAGCTAGGATCCACACGCATCCAGTCAAACTAATCACCTAATGATTTAACAACTCATTATAATGTAAAACAATCACTAAATTAAATTGAAAACACAAAATTAAAGTAAAAATAAAAAATAAAACCAAAACACACCAAAACATTTAGTACCGGTTGGTGTTACCAACCGGTACTAATGTCCTACGCGCCCACGGAGCTGGCTCGTGCCACGTGTTTGCCCTTTAGCACCGGTTCGTGCTGAACCGGTACTAAAGGGGGGGGGGCCTTTAGTGCCTACAATTTAGTGTCGGTTATCGAACCAGCACTAAAGCCCCTTACGAATAGGTGCTATTGCCCGGCTCTGTACTAGTGTATTTTGCTTTGCATCTTTATCATAAAAATACCAAAAATATTATCTTATCATATCTACCAAATCTCACTCTTGTAAGTGACCGTGTAGGGATTGACAACCCCTTATCGCGTTGGTTGCGAGGATTTATTTGTTTTGTGTAGGTGCGAGGGACTCGCGCGTAGTCTCCTACTGGATTGATACCTTGGTTCTCAAAAACTTAGGGAAATACTTACGCTACTTTGCTGCATCACCCTTTCCTCTTCAAGGGAAAACCAACGCAGTGCTCAAGAGGTAGCAGACCTCAACACAAGTGTAGGTGGTTCTCTTTCAGAAAATGTATGTTGGAAGTGTAGGCATGTTCTGATGGCTCTCTCTTCGAATGAAGAGTGGGCGGAGGGGTATATATAGCCTCCACACAAAATCTAACCGTTACACACAAATCACCAAACTCGGTGGGACCGAATCACACAACTCGGTAAGACTAATTTAGTTCATAATGTGACCGTTAGGGTTTTCGGTGGGACCGACTTGATCAACTCGGTGGGACCGATGTGCTAGGGTTAGGGTAAAGCCTCATCTCGGTTTGACCGATTACACAAACTTGATGGGACCGATTTGGGTAATAAGCGAAATAGAGAGTTGGCCAAGCAAACTTGGTGGGACCGATTGCATACCTCGGTGGGACCGATTGCATACCTCGGTGGGACAGAAATTATTGCAATAGGCAACAGAGAGTTTGCAATCCCATCTCGGTGAGACCGAGATCCCATCGGTGAGACCGAATTGATTAGGGTTTCTAGCAGTGGCTGTGTCAAGAGAACTCGTTGGCGTCGGATAGATAAAATCGGTGGGGCCGAGTTTGACTTTTGGTTTGGGACATATTTGTGGATGTGAGAAAGTAGTTGAGGGTTTTTGGAGCATATCACTAAGCACTTTGAGCAAGAAACTCATTAAGCAACACCTCATCCCCTCTTAATAGTATTGGCTTTTCCTATGGACTCAATGTGATCTTGGATCACTTAAAAATAATAAATGTAGAGTCCTGAGCTTTGAGCTTGAGCCAATCCTTTGTCCTTAGCATTTTGAGGGATCCACTTTCTAATCCATGCCACTCTATTGTTGAACTTATCTGAATCATACTAGGTAGAGGCATTAGTCCAACAAGAGAGATATTGACATAAATTACCAAAATCACCCAGGGAGCACTTGTGCTTTCATACACTTTTATTTTATTTTTGGGACTAACCTATTAACCCAAGGCCGAGTGCAAATTGCTGTATTTTTGCCTATTTCAGTGTTTCACAGAAAAGGAATGTCAAATGGAGTCCAAACGGAATGAAACCTTCGGAAGCGTGATTTTTGGAACAAACATGATCCAGAGGTATTGGAGTGGATGTCAAGAAACAACCGAGGAGGCCACGAGGCAGGGGGGCACGCCTACCTCCCTGGGCGCGCCCTCCCCCCTCATGGCTCAGCCGACCTACTTCTTCCTCCTATATATACTCATATACCTTGAAAACATCTAGGAGCACCACGAAACCCTATTTCCACCGCCGCAACCTTCTGTACCCAAGAGATCCCATCCTGGGGCCTTTTCCGGAGCTCCCCCAGAGGGGGCATCGATCACGGAGGGCCTCTACATCAACTCCATGGCCGCTCCGATGATGTGTGAGTAGTTTACTTCAGACCTTTGGGTCCATAGCTATTAGCTAGATGGCTTCTTCTCTCTCTTTGGATTTCAATACAAAGTTCTCCTCGATCTTCTTGGAGATCTATTCGATGGAACTCTTTTTGCGGTGTGTTTGTCGAGATCCGATGAATTGTTGGTTTATGATCAAGTCTATCTATGAACAATATTTGATTCTTCTGTGAAATCTTTTATGTATGATTGGTTATCTTTGCAACTCTCTTTGAATTATCAGTTTGGTTTGGCCTACTAGATTGGTCTTTCTTGCAATGGGAGAAGTGTTTAGCTTTGGGTTCAATCTTGCAGTGCTCGATCCTAGTGACAAAAAGGGAAATGACACGTATTGTATTGTTGCCATCGAGGATAAAAAGATGGGGTTTATATCATATTGCTTGAGTTTATCCCTCTACATCATGTCATCTTACCTAATGTGTTACTCTGTTCTTATGAACTTAATACTCTAGATGCATGCTGGATAGCGGTCGATTTGTGGAGTAGTAGTAGTAGATGCAGGCAGGAGTCGGTCTACTTGTCACGGACGTGATGCCTATATACATGATCATGCCTAGATATTCTCATAATTATTTGCTTTTCGATCAATTGCTCGACAGTAATTTGTTCACCCACCGTAATACTTATTCTATCTTGAGAGAAGCCACTAGTGAAACCTATGGCCCCCGGGTCTATTCTCCATTATATTAATCTTCCGTCAAGAAGCTATTTCTATTACCTTTTATTTTGCAATCTTTACTTTTAATCTTTATCCTAAAAATACCAAAAATATTATCTTATCATCTCTATCAGATCTCACTCTCGTAAGTGACCGTGAAGGGATTGACAACCCCTTTAACGCGTTGGTTGCGAGGTTCTTATTTGTTTGTGTAGGTACGAGGGACTTGCGTGTGGCCTCCTACTAGATTGATACCTTGGTTCTCAAAAACTGAGGGAAATACTTGCGCTACTTTGCTGCATCACCCTTTCCTCTTCAAGGGAAAACCAACGCAGTGCTCAAGAGGTAGCAGTACCACAACCACTTGACTCAACTGGGAGTTAATCTTCCTGATAATAGTGTCATTGACAGAGTTCTTCAATCACTGCCACCAAGCTACAAGAGCTTCGTGATGAACTATAATATGCAAAGGATGGATAAGACGATTCCTGAGCTCTTCGCAATGCTAAAGGCTGCGGAGGTAGAAATCTAGAAGGAGCATCAAGTGCTGATGGTCAACAAGACCACCAGTTTCAAAAAAAGGGTAAAGGGAAGAAGGGGAACTTCAAGAAGAACAACAAGCCAGTTGTTGCTCAAGTGAAGAATATCAAATGGAGTCCAAACGGAATGAAACCTTAAGGAGCATGATTTTTGGAACAAACATGATCCAGAGGTATTGGAGTGGATGTCAAGAAACAGCCAAGGAGGCCACGAGGCAGGGGGCGCGCCTACCCCCCTGGGCGCGCCCTCCCCCCTTGTGGGCCCCTCGTGGCTCAACCGACCTATTTTTTCCTCCTATATATACTCATATACCCTGAAAACATCCGGGAGCACCACGAAACCCTATTTCCACCGCCACAACCTTCTGTACCCAAGAGATCCCATCTTGGGGCCTTTTCCGGAGCTCCGCTAGAGGGGGCATCAATCACGGAGGGCCTCTACATCAACTCCATGGCCCCTCCGATGATGTGTGAGTAGTTTACTTCAGACCTTCGGGTCCATAGCTATTAGCTAGATGGCTTCTTCTCTCTCTTTGGATCTCAATACAAAGTTCTCCTCGATCTTCTTGAAGATCTATTCGATGTAACTCTTTTTGTGGTGTGTTTGTCGAGATCCGATGAATTGTGGGTTTATGATCAAGTCTATCTATGAACAATATTTTATTCTTCTCTGAAATCTTTTATGTATGATTGGTTATCTTTGCAAGTCTCTTCGAATTATCAGTTTGATTTGGCCTACTAGATTGATCTTTCTTGCAATGGGAGAAGTGTTTAGCTTTGGGTTTAATCTTGCGGTGCTCGATCCCAGTGACAGAAAGGGAAACGACACGTATTGTATTGTTGCCATCGATGATAAAAAGATGGGGTTTATATCATATTGCTTGAGTTTATCCCTCTACATCATGTCATCTTACCTAATGTGTTACTCTGTTCTTATGAACTTAATACTCTAGATGCATGCTGGATAGCGGTCGATGTGTGGAGTAATAGTAGTAGATGCAGGCAGGAGTCAGTCTACTTGTCAGGGGCGTGATGCCTATATACATGATCATGCCTAGATATTCTCATAATTATTCTCTTTTCTATCAATTGCCCGACAGTAATTTGTTCACCCACCGTAATACTTATGCTATCTTTAGAGAAGCCACTAGTGTAACATATGGCCCCCGGGTCTATTCTCCATTATATTAATCTTCCATCAACAAGATATTTCTATTACCTTTTATTTTGCAATCTTTACTTTTAATCTTTATCATAAAAATACCGAAAATATTATCTTATCATCTCTATCAGATCTCACTCTCGTAAGTGACCGTGAAGGGATTGACAACCCCTTTATCGCGTTGGTTGCGAGGTTCTTATTTGTTTGTGTAGGTACGAGGGACTTGCGTGTGGCCTCCTACTGGATTGATACCTTGGTTCTCAAAAACTGAGGGAAATACTTACGCTACTTTGCTGCATCACCCTTTCCTCTTCAAGGGAAAACCAATGCAGTGCTCAAGAGGTAGCAGTACCACAACAAGTTGACTCAACTGGGAGTTAATCTTCCTGATAATAGTGTCATTGACAGAGTTCTTCAATCACTGCCACCAAGCTACAAGAGCTTTGTGATGAACTATAATATGCAAGGGATGGATAAGACGATTCCTAAGCTCTTCACAATGCTAAAGGCCGCGGAGGTAGAAATCAAGAATGAGCATCAAGTGTTGATGGTCAACAAGACCACCAGTTTAAAGAAAAAGGGTAAAGGGAAGAAGGGTAACTTCAAGAAGAATAGAAAGCCAGTTGCTGCTCAAGTGAAGAAACCCAAGTCTAGACCTAAGCCTGAGACTGAGTGCTTCTACTTCAAAGGAACTGGTCACTGGAAGCGGAACTGCCCCAAGTATTTGGCGTAGAAGAAGGATGGCAAAGTGAAAGGTATATTTGATATACATGTTATTGATGTGTACCTTACTAATGCTCGCAGTAACATTTGCAACTCGAAATAGGGGCTACGGATTAAGTAAAGATTGGCTAAGGATGAGGTCACAATGCGCGTGGGAAATGGTTCCAAAGTCGATGTGATCGCCGTCGCCATGCTACCTCTACATGTACCTTCGGGATTAGTATTAGACCTAAATAATTATTATTTGGTGCCAGCGTTGAGCATGAACATTATATCTGCATCTTGTTTGATGCGAGACGGTTATTCATTTAAATCAGAGAATAACGGTTGTTCTATTTATATGAGTAATATCTTTTATTGTCATGCACCCCTGATGAGTGGTCTATTTTTACTAAATCTTGATAGTAGTGATACATATGTTCATAGTATTGAAGCCAAAAGATGCAGAGTTGATAATGATAGTGCAACTTATTTTTGGCAATGCCGTTTAGGTCATATTGGTATAAAGCGCATGAAGAAACTCCATTCTGATGGACTTCTGGAATCACTTAATTATGAATCACTTGGTACTTGCGAACCATGCCTCGTGGGCAAGATGACTAAAACTCTGTTCTCCGAAACAATGGAGCGAGCAACATAGTTATTGGAAATCATACATACTGATGTGTGTGGTCCAATGAACATTGAAGCTCGTGGCGGATATCGTTATTTTCTCACCTTCACAGATGATTTGAGCAGATATGGGTATATCTACTTGTTAAAACATAAGTCTAAAACATTTGAAAAGTTCAGAGAATTTCAGAGTGAAGTGGAAAATCATCGTAACAAGAAAATCAAGTTTCTACGATATGATCATGGAGGTGAATATTTGAGTTATGAGTTTGGACTTCATTTGAAACAATGTGGATAGTTTCACAACTCACGCCACCTGTAACACCATAGCGTAATGGTGTGTCCAAACGTCGTAATTGTACTTTACTAGATATGGTGCGATCTATGATGTCTCTCACTGATTTACCGCTATCGTTTTGGGGTTACGCTTTAGAGACAGCTGCATTCACGTTAAATAGGGCACCATTTAAATCCGTCGAGACGACACCTTATGAATTGTGGTTTGGCAAGAAACCCAAGTTGTCGTTTCTTAAAGTTTGGGGTTGCGATGCTTATGTGAAAAAGCTTCAACCTGATAAGCTTGAACCCAAATCAGAGAAATGTGTCTTCATAGGATACCCAAAGGAGACAGTTGGGTACACCTTCTATCACAGATCCGAAGGCAAGATATTCGTTGCTAAGAATGGATCCTTTCTAGAGAAGGAGTTTATCTCGAAAGAAGTGAGTGGGAGGAAAGTAGAACTTGACAAGGTAATTGTACCTTCTCCCTTATTGGAAAGTAGTTCATCAATGAAATCAGTTCCAGTGATTCCTACACCAGTAAGTGATGAAGCTAATGATGATGATCATGAAACTTCTGATCAAGTTACTACCGAACCTTGTAGGTCAACCAGAGTAAGATCCGCACCAGAGTGGTACGGGAATCCTGTTCTGGAAGTCATGTTATTTGACCATGACGAACCTATGAACTATGAGGAAGCGAGGATGAGCCCAGATTCCGAAAAATGGCTTGAAGCCATGAAATCTGACATGGGATCTAGGTATGAGAACAAAGTATGGACTTTGGTTGACTTGCCCGATGATCGGCAGGCCATAGAAAATAAATGGATCTTCAAGAAGAAGACTGAGGCTGACGGTAATGTTACTGTCTACAAAGCTTGACTTGTGAAAGGTTTTCGACAAGTTCAAGGAGTTCACTACGATGAGAACTTCTCACCCGCAGCGATGCTTAATTTTGTCCAAATCATGTTAGCAATTGCCGCATTTTATGATTATGAAATTTGGCAAATGGATGTCAAAACTGCATTCCTTAATGGATATCTTAAAGAAGAGTTGTATATGATGCAACCAGAAGGTTTTATCGATCCAAAAGGTGCTAACAAAGTGTGCAAGCTCCAGCAATCCATTTATGGACTGGTGCAAGCCTCTCGGAGTTGGAATATACGCTTTGATAGTGTGATCAAAGCATATTGTTTTATACAGACTTTTGGAGAAGCCTGTATTTACAAGAAAGTGAGTGGGAGCTCCGTAGCATTTCTGATATTATATGTATATGAAATATTGTTGATAAAAAATGATACTGAATTTCTGAATAGCATAAAAGGATACTTGAATAAGAATTTTTCAAGGAAAGACCTTGGTGAAGCTGCTTATATATTGGGCATCAAGATCTATAGAGGTAGATCAAGACGCTTAATTGGACTTTCACAAAGCACATACCTTGATAAAGTTTTGAAGAAGTTCAAAATGGATCAGGCAAAGAAAGGTCTCTTTCCTGTATTACAAGGTGTGAAGTTGAGTCAGACTCAATGCCCGACCATTGCAGAAGATAGAGAGAAAATGAAAGGTGTTCCCTATGCTTCAGCCATAGGCTCTATCGTGTATGCAATGGTGTGTACCAGACCTGATGTGTGCCTTGCTATAAGTTTAGCAGGGAGGTACCAAAGTAATTCAGGAGTGGATCATTGGACAGCAGTCAAGAACATCCCGAAATACCTGAAAAGGACTAAGGACATGTTTCTCATATATGGAGGTGAACGTCGATGCAAGCTTTGCCACTGATCCGGATGATTCTAAGTCACAAACCGGATACGTGTTTTTATTAAATAGTGGAGCTTTCAGTTGGTGCAGTTCCAAGCAGAGTGTCGTGGCGAGATGTACGTGTGAAGCGGAATACATAGCTGCTTTGGAAGCAACAAATGAAGGAGTCTGGATGAAGGAGTTCATATCCGATCTAGGTGTCATACCTAGTGCATCGGGTCCAATGAAAATCTTTTTTGACAATACTGGAGCAATTGCCTTGGCAAAGAAATCCAGATTTCACAAAAGAACCAAGCACATCAAGAGACGCTTCAATTCCACCCACGATCAAGTCAAGGAGGGAGACATAGAGATTTGCAAGATACATACGGATTTGAATGTTGCAGACCCATTGACTAAGCCCTCTCTCACGTGCAAAACATGATCAGCACCAAGACTCCATGGGTGTTAGAATCATTACAATGTAATCTAGATTATTGACTCTAGTGCAAGTGGGAGACTGAAGGAAATATGCCCTAGAGGCAATAATAAAGTTGTTATTTATAATGCCTTATATCATGATAAATGTTTATTATTCATGCTAGAATTGTATTAACCGGAAACTTAGTACATGTGTGAATACATAGACAAACAGAGTGTCACTAGTTTGCCTCTACTTGAATAGCTCGTTGAATCAATGATGGTTATGTTTCCTAACCATGGACATGAGTTGTCATTTGATTAACGGGATCACATCATTATAGAATGATGTGATTGACTTGACGCATCTGTTAGCTTAGCACGATGATCGTTTAGTTTGTTGCTATTGCTTTCTCCATAACTATACATGTTCCTATGACTATGAGATCATGCAACTCCCGAATACTGGAGGAACACTTTGTGTGCTACCAAACGTCACAATGTAACTGGGTGATTATAAAGGTGCTCTACAGGTGTCTCCGATGGTGTTTGTTGAGTTGGCATGGATCAAGATTAGGATTTGTCACTCCAATTGTCGGAGAGGTATCTCTGGGCCCTCTCGGTAATGTACATCACAATAAGCCTTGCAAGCAATGTAGCTAATGAGTTAGTTATGGTATGTAGCATTACGGAACGAGTAAAGAGACTTGCCAGTAACGAGATTGAACTAGATATTGAGATACCGACGATCAAATCTCGGGCAAGTAACATACCGATGACAAAGGGAACAACGTATACCGTGATGCGGTTGGACCGATAAAGATCTTCGTAGAATGTGTAGGAGCCAATATGAGCATCCAGGTTCCGCTATTGGTTATTGACTGGATACATGTCTCGGTCATGTCTACATAGTTCTCGAACCCATAGGGTCTGCACGCTTAACGTTCGGTGACGATCGGTATTACGAGTTTATGTGTTTTGATGTACCAAAGGTAGTTCGGAGTCCCGGATTTGATCATGGACATGACGAGGAGTCTTGAAATTGTCGAGACATAAAGATCGATATATTGGAATCCTATGTTTGGACATCGGAATGGTTCCGGGTGAAATCGGGAGTATACCGGAGCACCGGGAGGTTACCGGAACCCCCCAGGAGGTGTATGGGCCTTATTGGGCCTTAGTGGAAGAGAGAGAGAAGATGCAAAGGAGGGGGCATGTCCCCCCAAGCCTAATCTGAATTGGGAGGGGGGCGGCCCCCTTTCCTTCCTTCTTCCTCCTCCTTCCTTCTCTCCTAAAACCAAACAAGGGAAGGGGGGAATCCTACTCCCGGTGGGAGTCGGACTCCCTTGGGCGCGCCTAGAGAGGCCACCCCCTCCCCCTCCTCCACTCCTTTATATACGGGGGACGGGGGCACCCCATGGACACACAAGTTGATCATTGATCTTTAGCCGTGTGCGGTGCCCCCCTCCACCATAATCCACCTCGGTAATATCGTAGCGGTGCTTAGGCGAAGCCCTGTTCCGGTAGCAACATCATTACCGTCATCACGCCATCGTGCTGACGAAACTCTCCCTTGAAGCTCTACTGGATCATGAGTTCGCGGGACGTCAGCGAGCTAAACGTGTGCATATCGCGGAGGTGCCGTACCTTTCATGCTAGATCGGTCGATCGTGAAGGCGTACGACTACATCAACCGTGTTGTCATAGTGCTTCCGCTTACGGTTGATACGCCTCCGTCGTATCTACTTTTCCAAACAATTTTGCCCTTGTTTTGGACTCTAACTTGCATGATTTGAATGGAACTAACCCGGACTGACGCTGTTTTCAGCAGAATTGCCATGGTGTTATTTTTGTGCACAAATAAAAGTTCTCAGAATGACCTGAAAATCAACGGAGAATTATTTTGGAATATATAAAAAATACTGGAAGAAGAATCCACGTCAGGGGGCCTCCACCTATCCACGAGGGTGGGGGGCGCGCGTGCCCCCCTGGGCGCGCCCCTGCCTCGTGGGCCCCCTGTCGCTCCACCGACCTCAACCTTGACTCCATATATTCACTTTTAAGGAGAAAAAAACCAGAGAGAAGGATTCATCGTGTTTTACGATACGGAGCCGCCGCCAAGCCCTAAACTCTCTCGGGAGGGCTGATCTAGAGTCCGTTCGGGGCTCTGGATAGGGGAATCCATCGCCATCATCATCATCAACCTTCCTCCATCACCAATTTCATGATGCTCACCGCCGTGCGTGAGTAATTCCATCGTAGGTTTGTTGGACGGTGATGGGTTGGATGAGATTTATCATGTAATCGATTTAGTTTTGTTAGGGTTTGATCCCTAGTACCCACTGTGTTCTGAGATTGATGTTGCTATGACTTTGCTATGCTTAATGCTTGTCACTAGGGCCTGAGTGCCATGATTTCAGATCTGAACCTATTATGTTTTCATCAATATATGAGAATTCTTGATCCTATCTTGCAAGTCTATAGTCACCTACTATGTGTTATGATCTGGCAACCCCGAAGTGACAATAGTCGGGGCCACTCCTGGTGATGACCGTAGTTTGAGGAGTTCATGTATTCACTATGTGTTAATGCTTTGGTCCGATACTCTATTAAAAGGAGGCCTTAATATCCCTTATTTTCCAATAGGACCCCGCTGCCATGGGAGGGTAGGACAAAAGATATTATGCCAGTTCTTTCCATAAGCACGTATGACTATATTCGGAATACATGCCTACATTACATTGATGAACTGGAGCTAGTTCTGTGTCACCCTATTTTATGACTGTTACATGATCGATCCCATCCGGCATAATTCTCTATCACTGATCCATTGCCTACGAGCTTTCCATATATTGTTCTTCGCTTATTTACTTTTCCGTTGCTCTTGTTATCATCACTATAAAACACCAAAAATACTACTTTTACTACCGTTACCTTTTACCACCGTTACCACTACTATCATATTACTTTGCTACTTAATACTTTGCTGCAGATATTAAGTTATCCAGGTGTGGTTGAACTGACAACTCAACTGCTAATACTTGAGAATATTCTTTGGCTCCCCTTGTGTCGAATCAATAAATTTGGGTTGAATACTCTACCCTCAAAAATTGTTGCGATCCCCTATACTTGTGGGTCATCAAGACAATTTTCTGGCGCCGTTGCCGGGGAGCATAGCTCTATTCTTTGAGTCGCTTGGGTTTATATCTGCTTATCATTATTAAGAACTTGAAAGATCCAAGAACCAAGATTTATCCCTCAACTACGAGGGGAGGTAAGGAACTGCCATCTAGCTCTGCACTTGATTCACCTTCTGTTTTGAGTAAGCTTGCGACACCTAGACCTGCTTCTGCTATTAATTCTGATATGTCGCATGTTATTGATGATGCCACTTCTGCTATGCATGATACTTATGATGAAACTACTATGCTTGATACTACTGTGCCACTTGGTGAATTTCTTGATGAACAACTTGCTAGGGCTAGAGAGAATGAAATTATTGAAACTGATAATATTGATTAAAGTGATGATGAAGATTCTCCCCCTAGATATGAATTACCTATTGTTCCTGAAGGTTATGTTATGGATGAAGAAACTGCTAGAGACTTTCTTACCTGCAATGATAGAAGTGATCTTAAGAAACTATCAGCTAAGCTTAAACAAAAAACTTTGAATGCTAGAATGAAATATGATCCTGCTTATGCTACTTCACCTATCTTTGTTACTGATAAGGATTATGAATTCTCTGTCGACCCTGAGATAATTACTTTAGTTGAATCTGATCCTTTCTACGGCTATGAATCTGAAGCTGTTGTGGCACATCTTACTAAATTAAATGATATAGCTACCCTGTTCACTAATGATGAGAAAACTCGCTACTATTATATCCTTAAATTATTTCCGTTCTCATTAAAGGGTGATGCTAAGATATGATTTAATTCTCTTGATCCTGGTTGTGTGCATAGTCCCCAGGATATGATTTATTACTTCTTTGCTAAATATTTCTCTGCTCATAAGAAACAAGCTGCTTTAAGGGAAATATATAATTTTGTGCAAATTGAAGAAGAGAGTCTCCCACAAGCTTGGGGGAGGCTTCTCCAATTACTTAATGCTTTGCCTGATCATCCTCTCAATAAAAATGAGATACTTGATATCTTTTATAATGGACTAATCGATGCTTCCAGAGACCACCTGGATAGTTGTGCTGGTTGTGTTTTCAGGGAAAGAACTGTTGATGAAGCTGAAATTCTATTGAATAATATGTTGACTAATGAAAATAATTGGACACTTCCTGAACCAACTCCTAAGCCAACTCCGAAGAAGAGGGGTATTCTATTTCTCAGTCCTGAAGATATGCAAGAGGCAAAGAAATCTATGAAAGAAAAGGGTATTAAAACTGAAGATGTTAAGAATTTACCTCCTATTGAAGAAATACATGGTCTTAATTTACCGCCTATTTAAGAAACACACGGTCTTGATAACCCGACACATGTAGTAAAGGTAAATTCCCTCTATAGATATGATAAAGCTGAAATCCCTCCTACTAAGTTTGCTAGTCAATGCTTAGATGAGTTTGATAACTTTATGGTTAAGCAAGAAGATTTTAATGCTTATGTTGGTAGACAATTGAAACATAATGCTTATATGATTTAACACTTGAGTGATTATATGGCTAATGTTAAAGGTGAACTAAAACTTATTAGTAAACATGCTTCTATGGTTACCACTGAAGTAGAACAAGTACTTAAAGCTCGGAATGATTTGCTCAATGAATTAAATAGTAAGAAAAATGATAATGCTGTTAGAGTTATGACTAGAGGTGGTAAAATGACTCAGGAACCTTTGTATCCTGAGGGCCATCCTAAGAGAATTGAGCAACATTCTCAGAGAAATAATATTGATGCACCTAGTCTTTCTAAGAGGAAGAAAAATAAAAATGATAGGACTTTGCATGTTTCTAGTGAACCTCTTGATGACACACTTGAGAATCCCAATGATATTTCTATTTCTGATGCTGAAACACAATCTGGTAATGAGCATGAACCTAGTGATAATGTTAATGATGATGTTCATGTTGATGCTCAACCTAGTAATGACAATGAAGTAGAGATGCTGTTGATCTTGATAACCCACAATCAAACAATCAACATTATGATACGAGAGACTTTGTTGCTAGGAAGCATGGTAAAGAAAGAGAACCATGGGTTCAGAAACCCATGCCTTTTCCTCCTAAACCATCCAAGAAAAAGGATGATGAGGATTTTGAGCGCTTTGCTGAAATGATTAGACCTATCTTCTTGCATATGCGTTTGACTGATATGCTTAAAATGAATCCTTATGCGAAGTATATGAAAGATATTGTTACTAATAAAAGAAAGATACCGGAAGCTGAAATTTCCACTGAGGGAGTCCTAGATTAGGCGGTCTCCGGACAGCCGGACTATATCCTTTGGCCGGACTGTTGCACTATGAAGATACGAGATTGAAGACTTCGTCCCGTGTCCAGATAGGACTCTACTTGGCGTGGAAGGCAAGCTAGGCAATACGGATATGTATATCTCCTCCTTTGTAACCGACCTTGTGTAACCCTAGCCCCCTCCGGTGTCTATATAAACCGGAGGGTTTTAGTCCGTAGGACAACATACAATCATACCATAGGCTATCTTCTAGGGTTTAGCCTCTCTGATCTCGTGGTAGATCAACTCTTGTAATACTCATATCATCAAGAACAATCAAGCAGGACGTAGGGTATTACCTCCATCAAGAGGGCCCGAACCTGGGTAAACATCGTGTCCCCTGCCTCCTGTTACCATCCTCCTTAGACGCATAGTTCGGGACCCCCTACCCGAGATCCGCCGGTTTTGACACCGACATTGGTGCTTTCATTGAGTTCCACTGTGTCGTCACCATAAGGCTTGATGGCTCCTTCGATCATCGCTAGCGATGCGGTCCAGGGTGAGGCTTTCCTCCCCGGACAGATCTTCGTATTCAGCGGTTTCGCACTGCGGGCCAATTCGCTTGGCCATCTGGAGAAGATCGAGAGCTACGCCCCTGTCCATCAGGTCAGGTTCGGAAACTTAAACTACACCGCCGACATCCGCGGAGACTTGATCTTCGACGGATTCGAGCCCATATCAGATACGCCGCACAGTCATGACGAGCATGACGTAACTCTGCCGTCGGACAGTGCTCGGGAGATCGCATCCGCAACTACTCTGGCCGTTAACCCAGAGCAAATCGCATCGTCCGAGAGCGGAGGGATTGACCCCGCCATGGAGGCGGCCCTCGCAATGGCGATAGAGCCATATACTGACTTCACCCCTTACGAGAGCCATATCGCCGAACCACTGGGTTCATCTCCGGCCACGGACTCCGGGTCGCTCACATCCGTGCCCGTTGACTCCGACTAGGCACCGATCATGGAGTTCACCTCTGCGGATATCTTTCAGTACTCGCCCTTCGGCGACGTGCTAAATTCATTAAGGTCTCTCTCCCTGTCAGGAGAACCTTGGCCGAACTATGTCCGACTAGAATAGGATGCGGACGACAAAGAAATTCGCTGCCCACCCACCACCCACTTAGTAGCCACTGTCGATGACTTAACCGACATGCTCGACTTCGACTCCGAAGAGTTCGACAGTATGGACGACGAAGCCAGAGACGAACAGGAACCACCGCCCTCAGGGCGCTGGACCGCCACCTCATCATATGATATATACATGGTGGACACCCCCAAAGAAGGCAATGGCGACAAGACAGCGGAGGATGACCCCTCCAAGAAGCAACCCAAGCACCGATGTCAGCGGCGCCGCTCTAAGTCCCGCCACAGCAAGAGTAGTGATACTGGCACAAGAGATAATAACACTCCGGATAGTGCCAAAGATAACAACAATCCCCTCCAACACGATGTAGAGCTGGAGGACGAACAAGCTAGCCCTCCAGAGCAGGCAGCAGATGGGGAACCAGAGGAGGACAATTACATGCCTCTCTCCGAAGACGAGGCGAGCCTCGGCGACGACGAATTTATCACGCCTGAGGACCCCGTCGAGAAAGAGTGCTTCAAGTGCCGGCTTATGGCCACGGCTAATAGCCTGAAGAAAAAGCATCAACAACTTCAAGCTGATCAAGACTTGCTAGCAGACAGGTGGACCGAAGTCCTTGCGGCCGAGGAGCATGAACTCGAGCGCCCGTCCAAGAGTTACCCAAAACGCATGTTGCTATCTCACCTCGAGGAGGAAGCATTGAAACCTCATTCACCAGTGTACGATGCGGCTGACCGGCCACTACGCGGCCGAGCCAGAGAGGCGTTTCAGACTGGAGTTGAGCCTGCACCCCGTCGCCACTCAATCAAAAATACTAAGGCCCGGGGTAACACAAAGGACATGCGAGACATATTGGACAGTAAGGCAAAAATCACAAGGTCAATATACGGGACATGGGCACGCGCGCCAACACGGGACGATGATCATTGCGTTGGATACACCAAGAGTAAATCCAGCCAGGCCGAATACAGCAGACAAGACTCGTACGAACTGCGTCGGGATATAGCCCGGCACAGAGGCGCCACACACCCCCTATGCTTCACTGATGAAGTTATGAATCATGAATTCCCGGAGGGTTTCAAACCCATAAATATCGAATCATAACAGATCCCGCTGTATGGATTGAGGATTTCCTCCTTCACATCCACATGGCTCGCGGTGATGATCTGCATGCCATCAAGTACCTCTCACTAAAACTCAAAGGACCAGCTCGGCATTGGCTGAACAGCTTGCCAGCATATTCCATCGGCAGTTGGGAGGATCTGGAAGACGCATTCCTTGACAACTTCTAGGGCACTTATGTGCGGCCACCGGATGCTGATGACTTGAGCCACATAACCCAGCAGCCAGGGGAATCGGCCAGACAATTCTGGACATGGTTCCTGACTAAGAAAAACCAAATTGTAGACTGTCCGGACGCAGAGGCCCTAGCGGCACTCAAGCATAACATCCGCGATGAGTGGCTCGCCCGCCACCTCGGCCAGGAGAAGCCGAAATCTATGGCAGCCCTCACAACACTCATGACCCGCTTTTGCGCGGGCGAGGACAGCTGGCTGGCTCGTAGCAACAACACGCCGAGGAATCCGGACACCTCGGATACCAAAGATGTTAACGGTAGGCAGCGTCATAACAGACCAAAGCGCCAGAATAACGGCGATAACACCAAAGATACGGCAGTCAATGTCGGATTCAGAGGCTCTAGATCCGGTTAGCGGAAAAAGCCATTTAAAAGAAATATTCTGACTCCGTCCAGTCTGGATCGCATACTGGATCACTCGTGTCAAATCCACGGCACCCCGACAAGCCAGCCAATCACACCAATAGAGAATGCTGGGTGTTCAAGCAGGCCGGCAAGTTAAATGCCGAAAACAAGGACAAGGGGCCGCATAGCGATGACGAGGAGGAGCCTCGGCCACCGAACACAGGAGGACAGAAGGGGCTTCCCCCATAAGTGAAGGTGGTGAACATGATATACGCAACCCACATTCCCAAGAAGGAGCGAAAGCGTGCACTACGGGACGTCTATGCGATGGAGCCCGTCGCCCCAAAGTTCAACCCATGGTCTGCTTGCCCGATCACCTTCGATCGTAGGGACCACCCCACTAGCATCCATCATGGCGGATCCACCGCACTAGTCCTAGACCCCATCATTGATGGATTTCACCTCACTCGAGTCCTTATGGACGGCGGCAGCAGCCTGGACCTGCTTTATCAAGATACAGTGCGAAAAATGGATATCGATCCCTCGAGGATCAAACCCAGCAAAACCACCTTTATAGGTGTCATCCCAGGTGTAGAGGCCCATTGCACAGGCTCAATCACACTAGAAGTGGTCTTCGGATCACCGGACAACTTTCAAAGTGAAGAGTTAATCTTCGACATCGTCCCGTTTCGCAGTGGCTATCATGCACTGCTCGGACGGACAACATTTGCAAAATTCAATGTAGTGCCGCATTACGCATACCTCAAGCTCAAGATGCCAGGACCTCACGGGGTCATAACAGTAAATGGAAACACAGAATGCTCGCTCCGTACGGAAGAGCACACTACGGCCCTTGCAGCAGAAGCACAAAGCAGCCTGTTCAGGCAGACCACTCATCCGGCATCACAGCCCCCGGACACCTTCAAGCAAGTCCGGAACAAGCTACAACATGATCGCTTGGCACGATCAGAGCTCGCCTAGCAATTCAGCCCCCGTCCCAGTCCCAGTGAAGCGACGAAATCCATGCCGCGCGTACATAACTACGCATTGAAAATACCATGGACATAGGCGGGGGCACGATCAGGACACGCCCCGCATTGTGGCTTAACCGCACTAGGGGTTGTATACCTTTGTCATTCCTTTTTCTCTTTCAGGGCCTAACTCTCTGGAAGCCCTTTCCGGCAGTACGATTGCCGGACACATTCCGGAAGCAACAACCAAGGCGGCAAGAAGCCAAGATGAACACGGGAACTGTCAGGTGGTCTCTAATAATAATTGATATACCCGTTTTTTACTATCTATGCACAGCTCGCCCTGGGATAGGACATCTCGAATTGTCCTACTTTCTGCTTATTGCACTACTTGTACCAGTACGCTTCGACGTATTATTTAAATAACAATGCATATCATTAATCTGTCATTACATTATTTAAGTTTTTCTATTTCTCTTATATGTCCATTTACAACAATGCGCACCCGCACGTTCGGGTACGGTCAGTTTGCCATGGGTTCTCGTTTACCCCATAATACGGCACAAGAATTCCGAACACTTTCGACAGTGCGGCACCCCGAACTTATAGCATTATATGCATCAGCTCCGAATCATGTCTTTGGTCAAATGTTGGGTTGCCCGTCTCCCATGCTTTTGTACCCTACATTCTGCTATATCGGCTAAGGTAGCGGTGGGAGAACAACTGCGATTGTGTCCTGGTTCTTTCGGATAAGCACCTCAGTAGAGAAAGCCAAAAACTGACTATCATGATAAGGCGAGAGATTGGTCGCTGTTCGAGAGGTCTCAAGTCCTTAAAGACTTTTTCTGCTTTGGGCGAGGAGTCGGCCTTGTCCGGCTTAGGCGTGTATAGTGCCCCAAATTCAGCCTTCCGTATACTAGGGGCTTCGCCAAAATTTAAAATTATAGACTTCTATGGCTAAGTGAGAGTGATAAAGCATTATAGTCCGATTGCCTGGTTCGTTGTGCTGAACACCTCCCTTGACGGACCAAAAATTGGGGTAAAGAGTGCTTAGGTTTATCCCGAACACCCCAGTACTAGTTACATGGGGGCATAAGCCGACGACTGGCCAACTCTCAGATTTTATAAACAGCCACACAAAAGGTAATATTTTAAATTAAGAAAGCGCCGCATGACGCAAATGAACTCGTTTCATATTACAGGATCACATGAGCATGTTCATTCAAAAATTACATCCTTGGCACACTCATCTGCCACTAGGCGGTAACCCTTCAGGACACTCTCATAATAATTCTCGGGGCAGCGATGCTCCTTGCCCTCCGGCGGCCCCTCCTTCACCAGCTTCATGGCGTCTAGCTTCGCCCAGTGTACCTTTGCCCGGGTAAAAGCCCTGCATGCACCCTCGATGTAGACAGAACGCTTGATGACTTCAAGCCGTGGGTAGGCTTCCACAAGCCGCCCCACCAGACCGAAGTAGCTGCCGGACAGGGGCTCACCAGGCCACATCCGGACTATAAGGCCCCTCATGGCCTGTTCGGCCACCTTGTGAAGCTCGACCAACTGCTTCAGCTGGTCGCTCAAGGGCACGGGGTGTTCGGTCCCAGTATACTGAGACCAGAACAACTTCTCTGTTGAGCTCCCCTCCTCAGCCCGATAATACTCTGCGGCATCCAGTACACTGCGGGGAAGATCTGCAAATGCTCCTGGAGAGCTCCGAACTCGGGTAAGAAAAAGAAAAGTCTCCTTCACGTGCTTGTTTTGCATAATGAATGCCTTACCCGCTGCTATCTTCTTCACCGCGTCAATCTCCTGGAGGGCCTTGTGTGCTTCGGCCTTGGTGCTCCGGATGCTTTCAAGCGCCTGCACGAGCTCGGACTCTCGCGTCTTAGAGTCAAGCTCCAAGGACTCGTGCTTTTTTGCGAGAGCCTCGAGCTCTTGCCGCACCTCGCCTACTCAGGCTTCTTGTTTCTCCCACTCAATACGCTCCTTGGCCGATTTGTCTTCGGCCTTGGACAACGCTTTTCTCAGGGTCGCCACTTCGGTCGTGGCCCCTGGAAAACCCATGATGATCCTATTATTTTATAACTGAATTTCTTTTTAACTATATAGACAGGGGTATTTCTTACCTTTGCTCTCTTCAAGCTGCCTCTTGGTAAGGCCGAGCTCGTCCTCGGACCGCTTTAGGTCCTGCTTCAGCGTAGAGGCCTCCGTAGTACGTGCGGTAGCGGCCAGTAGTGAAGCCTGCACATACACATAGACATACTCTAATTAGACTCCTGAGTTATCATTTGATCCTCTATTCGGTTTTTCTTCGCGAACGCCGAACAGAGCATCAGGGGCTACTATCTATGCGGTAATATTTTCTTATATTTTGATTGCTTACCTCAAAGCCTGTTAGGAGGCTGGCACAAGCTTCGGTCAGTCCATTTTTGGCGGACTGAACCTTCTCGACCACTGCACTCATGATAGTGCGGTGCTCTTCATCGATGGAAGCGCTGCGAAGTGCTTCCAGCAAGTTGTCCGGTGCCTCTGGTTGGACAGAGGACACCGGCACGGATGGTTGGCCCCCCTTAACAGGGGACTGCCTGCCGGAGTCCGGAAGCATCGAAGGTTCCGGTGCAGTGTTCGGCTGAGGGCCGAACACGGAGCCCGTAGGAGCCTCGCTCCCTTGGTACCCAGGGTCCGGGAAGTCGCCTTGAGGCGCCCCCAGGACCACCTCCCCTTGGCTCGGTGCCTTTTGAGACAACACCTCGGCGTTGTCCGTAGGGCGAGGGGTGGTAGTGGTCGGGAGGGAGCCGCTGTTCATATCCAACGAGTCCAAAGAGCCGCTCGACGAGGATACGTCGAGACGAGCTCAGGATGGACTGCATAATCATGTTCGGCATGAGGAGAGGCAGTGTAATAAAGCGTACCATGAAGTACTATGGCGCCCGGACATTTCCAATTTCGCCAGGGGCTTGACCCTGGGTAGCCACTCGTCGCCGCAGTCGGCGGCCGTCGTGGCGCAGTTCGGAGGGAGGGTCCTTCCCTTCTTGGACCCTTCGACCTACCCGGTTGGGTCGGCCTTCCTTTTCTTGTCTCCCCCGGCTGGGAGGAGAACTTTCCTCTTCCTCCTCCTCGTCTTCATGGGAGGAGTGCGCGTCGGAGTCACCAGACGATGAGTCTGATACAACCTTGCGCCAGAGACCCTTTTGGGTCCCCGCGGCCTTCTTCTTGGTCTTCTTCACCGGCAGCTTGTAAGGTGCCCCAGTCAGCATCTCCGTTAGGAGAGCGCCTGTAGGATCTTCGGGCAGGGGGGCTGGGCAATCAAGCTGCTCCGTTGTCTCTATCCAGTCCTGTTAATGGCATAGAAGCTTAGATCCTGCATATGACTAAACCAGGGAAAATAAATACCCTGATAGATATAAAAACTTACCGGATTGGCGCGGTGTTTTGCACTGAGTCCGTGGTCCTCGGTGAGGGAAGGAGGAATCTCGACGCTGTCGGCGTTCTGGGAACGGGGGTCCCCAGACTTGCCTGCCTACGGCGTGGCTCGAGGAGGGGCCCAGCACGACCCATCTTCATCAACACAGACCCAAGACCCTCGCAAGGGGCCAAGCCTCGCGGGGCGGACGACACGGAGCTTCCTCAGGCATGGCCTCATCAGGATGGCTCGCGAGGAGGCAGAGAGATCAAGGCGGGGTACCTCACGAGGTGCCCATGACGCAAGCCATGACGACCAAGGCGCCAGGCGGGCGCCAGGCGGGCGCCAGCCGCGCAGTGTCCTCCTTTCCTCTTTGGTGCAAAGGGAGCAAGCGCAGGTGAGAGCATCAAGCAAAGGCACCCGTTTCGGTGCAACGAGACCAAGACCAATCCAACGGCAGGGAGGAAGTCATTGTGGAGCCCAAGCCAGCGTCACCACCAGAGCCCTTGGCAGGCGAGGACCAACTTTAGTCAGGATAAGTGTACCAGATGTTCCCCTTCAAAATGGCCAATTGTTGCGCCCTTCCCGCTCAATATTTGGGAAGAGTCCTAGGGCCTTTGCCTATAAATAGGACTAGCCACCCACAGGGTAGAGGGGAGATTGGAGATCAGATCGAAATCAGAGAGATAATCGAGAAGAGAGAGAGAGAGAGAGAGAGAGAGAAGGGTGACTGAACTCCTCCTAGCAGTTCATCCCCCCAGCCAAGAACAGACCCTCGCGAGGCTGTTCTTCCTTGTATTGCTCATCATCATCAGCCCAAGAGGCAATCCACCACACCACACACTGGAGTAGGGTATTACACCACAACAGTGGCCCGAACCAGTATAAACCCTGTGTCTCTTGTGCTGTTCTTTCCATAGCTTAGATATTAGCGAGGCGGAGGGGTGCAGGTAGGTAGAAGGCGAAATCTCCGCGCGCACCCCAGTGTTCGAACCTCGAGGGTCTGCCAGAACCCGAAATCCGACAGGCGCCCTTGAACAGCACCCTCCAGACATCCTCGTGCGTCGTGTCATAGAGCTCTCGCAGCGTCTGGTGCTTGGCCGAGTCGAACTCCCACAAATCGAATGCCCGTCGTTGGCACGAGAGGATCCGGCGGAAGAGCATGACCTGGACCATGTTGACGAGCTTGATTTTTTTGCTCGTCATGTTCCGGATACAGGTCTGGAGTCCGGTCAACTCTACCGAAGAACCCCAGGACATGCCCTTCTCTTTCCAGGAGGTGAGCCGCGTGGGGATTCCGGATCGAAATTTGGGGGCCGCCACCTAGTTGGAGTCGCGCGGCTCGGTGATGTAGAACCACCCCGATTGCCACCCCCTTTATGGTATCCACATAGGTGCCCTTGAGCCAGGTGACATTAGGCATCTTGCCCACCATGGCGCCTCCACACTCTGCTTGCTGGCCACCCACCACCTTCGGTTTAACATTGAAGGTTTTCAGCCATAGGCCGAAGTGGGGCCTGATGCGGAGGAAGGCCTCACACATGACGATAAACGCTAGTTGAGGATGAAATTGGGGGTCAGATCATGAAAATCCAGCCCATAGTAGAACATGAGCCCGCAGACAAACGGGTGGAGGGAAATCCCAGTCTGCGGACAAAATGGGTAAGAAAAACTACCCTCTCATGGGGTTCATGCGTTGGGATGATCTGCCCCGCATTTGGCAGCCGGTGCGCGATATCCGCGGCCAAATATCCGGCTTCCTATAACTTTTTGATGTTCTCCTCCGAGACGGAGGAGACCATCCACTTGCCTCCTGCTCCGGACATGCTTGGAGTGGTTTGAGAAGAGGAACGCGAGCTTGGGCGCTAGAGCTCGAGTGTGCGGGAATGGGTAAGCAAGGAGGAAGAAGGCGTGGGTGAAAAGAGTGAATCCTTGTCCCTATATAAGGGCGGAAGAGGCGATGCGTCTCCCCACTTGCCTGGTAAACCGCTTATTCCCCAGGCGCCGAAATTGATGGCACGATTGGGTTACCCATGTCCGTATTATGTTAAAACTATGTTAAAACTGCTTTATGTGATCTTGGAGTCGGTGTTAGTGTTATGCCTCTCTCTTTATACCGTAGACTTGATTTGAATAAGTTGACACCTACTGAAATATCTTTGCAAATGGCTGATAAATCAACTGCTATACCTGTCGGTATTTGTGAGGATGTGCATGTTGTGGTCACAAACGTTAGTATTTTAATGGACTTTGTTATTCTTGATATTCCTGAGGACGATAGTATGTCTATTATTCTTGGAAGACCCTTTTTAATACTGCAGGGTCTGTTATTGATTGCACCAAAGGCAATGTCACTTTTCATGTTAATGGTAATGAGCATAGGGTACACTTTCCGAGGAAACAACCTCAAGTCCATAGTATCAATTCTATTGGAAAATTTTCAACTATTACTATTGGAGGTTTTGAATTTCCTCTTCCTACTGTCAAGAAGAAATATGATATTCTTATTGTCGGGGACATGCATATCCCTGTTGAGGTAACCTAGTGTTATTCAAAAATTCTCCGGTTCCATGTTATTCGGAATGAGTTTGTTAACAAGACATGATCAACCTTGTTAGTGGATTCCTTTTGATGAGCATGAGATGGATGAATTTAGAAAACACAACTCTCTGTACCCTCTTTTTACTTTCTGTTATTTATATTAAATAAAGCAAAAATAGTATTTTCTGTCTGTTTCCTGAATTATACATGCAATAAAAATACCCCGAAAAAAAAGTTCTCCAAATGCCCTGAAATTTAAATATGATTTTTTCTGAAATATTTGAGAATATCTGGCATTGAGAACACAGCAGGGGGAGCAAGCACCTGGCGACGAGGGTCCAGGGCGCGCCCCCTGCCTCGTGGGCCCACGGTGGCTCCCCTCCACTTATTCCAGTTACCACACACTCCTTCCTCCCACAAATATCACTAGCCAGCTCAAACCCGAGTCCAAGCTCATCTTGCTGCCATTTTCGATCTCCTTGCTCGAAGCTCCATTCACAAAACTGCTTTGGGGGATTGTTCTTTGGTATGTGACTCCTCCAATGGTCCAATTAGTTTTTGTTCTAGTGATTTATTCATTGCAAATTTTTGCTGCTTAGGTGACCCTATTCTTGAGCTTGCATGTCAAATTTATATGGTCAAAAGTAGTTTTAATGCATGATATATCCTCTAGGCACTTGTGGGAGTAGTTGCTATCAATTTTGTTGAGTTTGGTTCACTTTTATTTTGAAGTTACTAAAAATTTCAGAAATTTTTCAGAGGAAGAAATATGTTTAGGAAAATGTACCAAGGTGGTCCTTCAAGGAAGCAAGGACCCAGGCTCGCAATACGCGATGCCAATGATGAACCACCGAGGGAAGCTCAGGTGCGGGCTTGTGAATGGCCGTCAGAGGACTTTATGGATCGAGCAGGAATCAAGGAAGAATTTAACGCGTATGTGCATAATGCCGATCTTGAGAACTTCGAGGTAGATAAGTGCCGCCAATACCACTATCTCACCGATTCCTTTGTGGGAAGGTTTGAATTTTCATCATCACGCAATTCTCAGACTGTCCTATTTGATCTTTATGAAAATTCTTATACTATGGACTTAGAGGATTTTAATACTGCTTGCAAACTTCCACAATGGGGCAGCACTAGTGAGCCTCGCAAATTTGAGTTTAGAGATTTTCTTGCTAGTATAACTGTGGGGGAATCTAGAGATATAACACAAGCTACCATAGTGAGCATTCATTTTCCTGCTATACATTATTTTGCTATCTTCATAGGTAGGTGCATAAATGGTAAGGATGAAGCATGTCACATGTGTGTCCCTGACCTTAGTGTTCTCAAGAGTGTTGTATTAGGAGATAAACATTATAATTTGGGAGCCATTGTTGCACGTAGGTTCCATAATAATAGATTTAATGGAGATTTCTTCGGTGGAATTTATGCAACCCATCTAGCTAATTTTCTTGATATACCCATATATGGTTATGATATTGAGTTGCCTCCTGTTTATTTAGATTATGAGGCTATGGTTCGTCATCAGGTTGTTGAGAGGAACGATCAGTTTCTCCAGTACCGACTAATCTTTGACAGACGACACACCTATCACGTTGCTATCCCTGCTCCTACTTTCTTTGACTTTAAGGCAAAAGGGAGATATGTCATAACTAGGGAAGATGCGAACGAGTATGAGAGGAGGGTGGAGACATCTCGCCTCCACGCTGCAGCCCATGATGCAATAGCCGCCGCATCTCAGTACGACCCCAACTACAACTTTGGATATCCGCCAGGCCAGCCGTGGCCATAGACCAACTTAGGCCAAAAGCCTAAGCTTGGGGGAGTACGTATTTCTCACCGACATTACATTTATGTTCACACACTCATGCTAGTTGTCGGTGCTCATACTTTTTTGTTGTATTATCCATGCTAGTTTATTTCCCTTCTTATGCTTTCTTCTTGTGTGTTTGATAAAACTTAAGAAAAATAAAAAAAGCAGTTGTAGCTTTTAGTTAGTTCACTTTTCATGCTGTAGTAGTAATTAAAAAGAAAACCCAAAAAGATTTCTTGTTCTTCTTTTGCTTGTTGGGAGCTTTCCCGTGTAAATAGTTTTATTTCTTTTCTTGTTCTTTGGGGGTCAAGAGGAGAAGACCATAATGAAAATGTTGAGTGGCTCTTATATGCATTATTGTTGATCTAACAAAGAGCCCATATTACCTTGTCTTCTCTCTTGAATTGAATGCTTGCAGATTCCATCTTAGTCCAATTGTAACATCCCAAAATTCAAAATTTTGGAATGTTATATTAATTAACTAAATATATGTTTGATTGTTTGATTGATTGATTGACTGAAAGTGAGTGAAATTTAAACTTTCGAAGTTGAATGAGAGGGAATGATATGACTTTCCCAAACTTTCACCTTGCATCTTGATCTCCAAGAATTCAAATTCATTTCAATTACAACACCCTAGAGTGAAGATGATATGACTTCTTCCATTTAAAGAAATGAAAAGGGATTTTAAATGATTTGAATTCCGTTTGAGAATATTTCAAATTCGGAAACTTTATGCAACTCAATGATTTTCATGAGAGAAGATAAAATGACTTCTTCAAATTATGTGAAATATGAGTTGGAAGTTTCAAAGAATCAAATTGAAAGTCCCTTTGAAGGTATTTTTAAATCCCCTTTCAATTTAGAGTTATTTGGTTTTTATTCAAATTATTTTTCTCCAAAAATAAAATATATTGAAAATAGGGTAAAATGATTCCCTACAGTAAACACATGGAGAAAAATGAGTTTGAAATCATTTTGGTATTTAACAATAACTTTATTTGATTTTAAAATGCAACAGTAGCATTGTTTGCTTTGTTTTAATTTTTGTGTAGTTTATTTGTACATGAAAATATGTTCATGCTTTAGGATTAATTTTTCTAAAAAATTCTATAGATTATATGCCTATATAAGACTTTTTATTTCCCTTTAGTTTAGTTTTCTTGTCTGTGTTTAAAAAAAATAAAACCGGCCCACCAGGCGCCAGGCCAGCGGGCCCAGCCGACTGACCCACGGCCCACCAGCCGCTCACGCAGCAGGCTAGCATCCAGCCCGTGCCCCCAGCGCTCGATCCCCTCGCTGGCGCCGCTGCCTCTCTCTCACGTAACCCTCTCTCTGTCTCATTTTTTTCTCTCTTTGATCGCTGGATCCCACCGCCTTATCTCTTTCCTCCCGATACTCCCATGTCCGTATCTCGTTCCATCCGACGCAGGTCACGTCCGCGCCCTCGCTAAAACCCTAGCTAAAGTCTTCCCCTCGCCCAAGTAACACGTCTATAAGTACCCCTACCCGTCCTCCTGCGATCCCCTTCAGAAACCCTCACAAAAACCTCCCACGTCCGCCACCATCTCCGTTCCAATCTCGCCCGAGCCACCGCCGTTTTCTTCACCTATGAGCATCCCCAACCTCTCTAACCTCTGCTATCGGCCTAGCCTGTGCCCACAAATCTTTTTGACATATTTTTGTTCACCTTCGTCATCCACAGAGGACGCCCCCAACTCCGCGCTCTCCATCGGAGCACCGAGCTCTGCCGCCTCGTCTTCGTCGTCTCCGCCGTCCCCGACATCCCCTCGCCTCACTGTCCACAGAAAATCGGACGCCCCCGAACCCTCGCATCACCTGGACATCCTCGTCGACGCTGCCGCCGACCAGAGCCCCACCGCCCACCGGCCTCTTCTTCTCTGCCTCGCCCGTTTCCTCTCTGTAAGCACGAACCCTCTCCTCTGTTCGCTAGTATTTTTTTCTCTTTAGATCGAAACGTTGTGTTAGATTAGATCGGTTTAGTAGATCGTTTTATTTTCATTAGATCGGTTTTAGTTATGGTTTTTTGTAGCGGTTTAGTACGGTTCTGATCAAACCAGCGGATCGGTTTTATTCTATAGAAAAATAAACGCACGTGCACGTATTGTTAAGTTTCGCCCGAGCGTTTGGTAGTTACAGATCGCACCCCCCGTAAGCCCAATAGCGCCCGTTTGTTTTTTTCCTGTATTTTCGTTTCTGTTTTTAAAACAAAAAAGTTTCAGTTTCGTAAATTCTATATCTCTTAGGTTATTTTGAGTTTTTGATTGATTCTTTTTGATCTAGTCTGAAAATTTCCTAAAGTTTCTGTATAAAATAGTTTCGGCCATGTTTTACTTTTTAAAAATTGTTTTTATGAGTATTATTCAGATTAGTATTTCTGCTATAAAATGAGCTAGAATTAATATTTTTAGGTGATTCTTTTTGCCACTGCTTTGTTTTGACCTTTCCTAGAAGTAGGATTAATTTGGGTATTTATAAATTTCATTAAAATTAGTTTTTCACGAAAACAACAATGTGCTAGTTATTTCTAACTTGCTGTTGTTTTCTGTTGTTTTAATTTTTTAAAATATATTTTCAACTATGCTAAATTTTATTTCAGATTTGTTTTTGTAGTTATAGAGGGTGAACTTTTACTTACAGCAAAATAAAATGTTCTATTTCTTTTTCTTACTAGTTTTGTTTTAAGCATAATTAGAGTTTTAATTTAGCTTTTTATGTGTTTCCTTTTGCTAGTAAAACTTTATGAAAAATACTTTCTGTTAACTTAGTTGATTTAAATTTTATTTTCTGTAATTATTAGTTTAGTATTTTCTTTGTTAAGTTTTACTTAGGACAAAACTATTTTGTGTTATGTGAGTTTTCTTTAGTAGTTTCGTCGTGTAGTTTTCCTTAGTTTTTATTTGGTATCCCTTGTTGGTTTGCATTTTATTTGTTGATGAGTGTTTGAATTGCTTGCTAGTACGTTTGCTTATATGAATGCTATGTTGGACTATATAGATTTTGAACGGAGTGACGAATAGTTCTACCAAGCTATTTTCGAGAGCGTTATTATCTTCATCAACTTACCAGGCAAGTTCACTTTGACCATGTTTTTTTGTACCTATGTTTTATTTGTATGTAGTAGCACCCTTTCAATAATCCCTCCAGTAGTGATAATGATTTCTTGTAGTTGAGTAGAATGCATGAGGTAGGAACCCATCTCCCTATTATAAGTTCGGGACGTTATATGGTTTTAATGCTACGCTATAGTAGACAGGGTTTGGTATGAGTGCACATCAGTGGTGTGAGAAGGACGACTCTATGCCAATGGCGACAACTCCATGATGGCATCGGCAAGGACTGCATCTTCAGGACAAGAACTCAAGATTTCGAGAGTCGAGAAAAGAATTCAATACACATTACTGGGTGAAGGACGGTTGACGGGCTCCCTGGAGAAACCAGTGGATGGCCGGGATGCATGGAGAAGCGCCATGACATCTTGCAGAAAGCTTCACCCAGACTCAAAGAGACGGAAGAATACTTCATGCCCGGAAGCTTACCTGTGCAACCGCAAGTCACTATGGGCTCTGGCTTGGTTGACCTTAGTGGTGACTCTGACTGGGACGGTGCTAGTAGATGTAGAACTACGGTAGGATTGGATGAGCACCGGACAGTGGTCAGGGGAACTCTTCGGAAGACCATGTTACGTTCATCTTGTTCTCAAACACCCTGAAGTGCGAGAGCATAAAAAAAGAGGGACCGAATCTTGCGGGTAAAGTGTACAAACCTCTGCAGAGGGTTAAAACCTAATCGATTAGCCGTGTGCCTGGTTATGGACAATTTGAGCCTATGGACTTGGATCTATCTCGGAACTCTCAACACCGGACTGATAACATAATTGTGGGCAACTTATGATGATTTGGGTATGAGACATCGGTTGGCGGAACCATGTCATGATAGAAAACTCCGTAGTACAGACTCCTGATATTCCTTTGTTGTAGGGAAAATAAAACCAGATTTTACGTAAAAACATCAGACACAGAGCCACAAAGCCATATTGCATATAGAATAGTATTATCATCTGCTTTCTCATGTTGTGATCTTGCCGGTACATTCAATGTATCGACCTACACGGTTGCAACGTCTCATGTTGCAGAAATTTTACTTCCCGTGAGTAAGAGTACGGTACAGGGTTACGGTCTACACTCAACCTGCCGATGGCGTTGATGGGACTCCACACCCGATTGTTTGTTTCCGCTGAGACTTATGAGGTATATATCAGTTTTACGTTATTTATACACATGATTGCACTTTGATATATACATTGATGTACTGTGTGTGCCAACATACCGATCCAGGGATGGCACAGATACACAAAGACTTGACCATCTGAGGTCGGGTCGCTACAGAGATGGTATCAGAGCACATGTTGACTGTAGGACGTGACCCTAAAAATCGGAAAGCTCCTAGGACAGGAAATTTCTAAAACTTTATTTTCAAAAGAATCCATTACTTCTCATCTTTTTTGATTTTACCAAATATCCTCTCCTACCTCAAATAGTTAGAATATACCCCTTTTCCCTTTTGACCACACGGAGGATCAACTGAAGCCGCTCCAAGAAGGACAAGATATCGGACAATCGATGACCATTTCAGAGTAAAGAGGATTTCACCATGCATTAGAAGAGTTGACGCTACAACAGTTGAAGACTCAGAAGACTTGAAGAACTTGAAGAATCTGAAGAATTATTTGACCCTTAGAAGACTAAACCCTTGTTATATACTTACGTTAGATACGGCGATTTGTGAGTTGTCAATTGTTTGATGTTTTTCCGACAGCCACAAAAGAAAACCCGTTTCTTCAAAACTATTGTTTGTATTGTGTGTATCTCCCTTCACTCTTCTCTCGTATCTCATCCCAAAACCTTTGGATCCAATAGATGGTGAATGAAGAAGGACTAGTATTCTCTGGATCGATGACTCAACGGGAGGTAGAACTATGGATTCAGAATATGGAGGATCACTTCAGGAACAACTTGATTGGAAGTAAGTATGAGGTTCAGTACGCTCTTCGGTACTTTACAAAAAGTGCTGCAACCTGGTGGAAAATGCATCAAGCCATACAAGGATGCAACGGAGCAAGAACTTGGGAGGAATTCAAGAAGACTCCATTAAGATCCCGTCTCATTCAGAAGCACTGGGATAACCCGATGAAGAAACCTTGTGCCTGCAAGATTTGCGGAGAAATAGGACACACCAATGAAGAACACAAGGATGGATGCCCTCATTGTGACGGAAATCACCCAGCTGAAGAATGCCCAACTGGGCATGTTACTTGTTTCCTGTGTGAAGGAACTATGCACTACCCTGCTCAATGTCAGATTTACCCCAAGGTACAAGAAATTACCAAGCAGCGGAAGGAAGCCATGAAAGAAGCCCTCAGGGAAAGTTTAGAAGAACCCGTGATGGAGGAAGTTATTGAAGACCCTGATAGTGAAGGCCTAAATAGATTTTTCGCCCAAGCCTGCTACTCATGTGGAGAAGAAGGACATTTTTCAGAGTATTGCACAAAGGAAAGCCAAGAGTATCTCAGAGACTTCCCGACAGCAGAAGTGAAGTTTGACCCTCAGCAAATAGAAGCTCTGATCATTACAGAGAAATCCAGGAAGAGAAAACGAAGGCATCCTAGAACAACCCAATTCTTGCAGAGAAGGACCTGAGTCATATCACTTGTTACAGATGCAAGGATTTAGGTCATTATGCTAGCAAATGCCAAGCAAGGAAGCCAACAACCCAAGGAGCCAAGATAACCACTAGGAAGCCCCTGGATTTGTCTGAAGTCTTTTGTTTACGCTGCAAAGGAGTAGGACATTTTCCCGAAGAATGTTCAGACCGAGGAAAGCTTGAGCAGAGTAGTTGAGATCTTGATATTGGAATAAAGCATGTAATGAATGTGGAATACACTTTTATTTCTGGGGGTGTTGAGTTGAGTTATGAAATGGAAATTGTGATAGCTCATGAAGCAATAAAAGTTGATGTGGTTGGAATCTCATGTGAAATGTTATGAGTTGTTGTTGATTGTGAGTGCCTCTCTCATTATCTCACCCAGACTTAAACCTTGAACCCATGGACAAGCTGGTCCCAAACCTTTCCCCAAAAAAATCACATTTCACCCAAGGAAATACATACATTACCCTGAGTACCCCTGATATCTTATACCTGCAGATGACAAGCCTTTACGAGTCTTTTCTCAAGGGTCCGGAAACGATCATGACCCTGACTAGTGATCAGGACTACCCAAAGATCCTGAAGGACATGATGAAGCATATTCATCTTAAAGGAGATGCAGTCTACAAGGGTTATCCTTTCATGGAGAATGGAGTTCAGCTTTGGTACGTGGAGTTACACCTCCACCGTGTGAAGGGAGTTTGCCCAAAGACTACGGGTCAATACTTTTTCATTTCTCGAGTACCACTAGCAACATTCTTCGACTCTGTTGGTGAAGCTGCTTTGGAAGCCATACGTCAGATTGGAGAAATACTTGAAGCAAGACTCCGTCACACTCAGGAATACCTGAGAGAGGTACATGCAGAGATGATGGAGATGAAGCTGATGGCCACCATGATGAAGCAGAAGATCGATGATTTCAAGAATCACATCGAACAATTCCAGTGGGATTGAAGCATCTTCAAGTAGGGAAAATGAATAAAGATGGAAGTAATGCTTGACCATACCAAACTATGTGGATGGCAACATTTGTAATAAAGTACTTTTGGAATTTGAATTTTGAGTAGTGATTAAGGATGTAATACATAATTTGATATGAAGAGAGTATGAATTATGGATGCACTAGTTCAATTTATTTTTGTGGTAATACCTGATACGTCCATTTTGCATCATGCTTTTATATCGATATTTATTGCATTATGGACTGTTATTTCACTTTATGTCACAATACTTATGGCTATTCTCTCTTATTTTACAAGGTTTACATAAGGAGGGAGAATGCTGGCAGCTGGAATTCTGGGCTGGAAAAGGAGCAAATATTTTAGAGACCTATTCTGCGCAACTCCAAAAGTCCTGAAACTCCACGGAACATCTTAAAATAATTTAAGAAAAATCCTCGCCAAAGATGAAGGCCAGGGGGCCCACACCCTGCTCATGAGGGTGGGGGCGCGCCCCCTACCTCGTGGGCCCCCTGGTGGGTCTCCGATGTCCATCTTCTGCTATATGAAGTCTTTCAATGAGAAAAAATCAGAAGGAACCTTTCGGGATGAGACTCCGCCGCCACGAGGCAGAACCTTGGCGGAACCAATCTAGAGCTCCGGCAGAGCTGTTCTGCCGGGGATACTTCCCTCCGGGAGGGGGAAATCATCACCATCGTCATCACCAACGCTCCTCTCATCGGGAGAGGGCAATCTCCATCAACATCTTCACCAGCACCATCTCATCTCCAAACCCTCGTTCATCTCTTGTATCCAATTCTTGTCTCAAAGTCCGGGATTGGTGCTAGTAGGTTGCTAGTAGTGTTGATTACACCTTGTAGTTGATGCTAGTTGGTTTATTTGGTGGAAGATCATATGTTCAGATCCTATATGCATATTATTACCCCTCTGATTATGAACATGAATATGCTTTATGAGTAATTACGTTTGTTCCTGAGGACAAGGGAGAAGTCTTGCTATTAGTAGTCATGTGAATTTGGTATTCGTTTGATATTTTGATAAGATGTATGTTGTCTAGCCTCTAGTGGTGTTATGTGAATGTCGACTACATAACACTTCACCATTATTTGGGCCTAGAGGAAGGCATTGAGAAGTAATAAGTAGATGATGGGTTGCTAGAGTGACATAAGCTTAAACTCTAGTTTATGCGTTGCTTCGTAAGGGGCTGATTTGGATCCATATGTTTCATGCTATGGTTAGGTTTACCTTAATACTTTTGTTGTAGTTGCGGACGCTTGCAATAGAGGTTAATCATAAGTGGGATGCTTGTTCCCGACTCCAACTCCGCGTGCTCCATCGGAGCACCGAGCTCCGCCGCCTCGTCTTCGTCGTCTCCGCTGTCCCCCACATCTGCTCGCCTCACCGTCCACTGAAAATCAGACGCCCCGAACCCCCGCATCACCTGTACATCATCGCCGATGCTGCCGCCGACTAGAGCCCCGCCGCCCACCGGCCTCTTCTTCTCTGCCTCGCCCGTTTCCTCTCTGTAAGCACGAACCCTCTCCTCTGTTCGCTAGTGTTTTTTTCTCTTTAGATCGAAATGTTGTGTTAGATTAGATCGGTTTAGTAGATCGTTTTATTTTCATTAGATCGGTTTTAGTTACGGTTTTTTTGTAGCGGTTTAGTATGATTCTGATCAAACTAGCAGATCGGTTTTATTCTATAGAAAAATAAACGCACGTGTACGTATTGTTAAGTTTCGCCCGAGCGTTTCATAGTTACAGATCGCACCCCCCGTAGGCCCAATAGCGCACGTTTGTTTTTTTTCTGTATTTTCGATTCTGTTTTTAAAACAGAAAAGTTTCAGTTTCGTAAATTCTATATCTCTTAGGTTATTTAGATTTTTTGATTGATTCTTTTTGATCTAGTCTAAAAATTTCCTAAAGTTTCTGTATAAAATAGTTTCGGCCATGTTTTAGTTTTTCAAAATTGTTTTTATGAGTTTTATTCAGATTAGTATTTCTGCTATAAAATGAGCTAGAATTAATATTTTTAGGTGATTCTTTTTGCCACTGCTTTGTTTTGACCTTGCCTAGCAGTAGGATTAATTTGGGTATTTATAATTTTCATTAAAATTATTTCTTCATGAAAACAACAATGTGCTAGTTATTTCTAACTTGCTGCTGTTTTCTGTTGTTTTAATTTTTTAAAATATATTTTCAACTATGCTAAATTTTATTTCAGATTTGTTTTTGTAGTTATAGAGGGTGAACTTTTATTTACAGAAAAATGAAATGTTTCATTTCTTTTTCTTACTAGTTTTGTTTTAAGCATAATTAGAGTTTTAATTTAGCTTTTAGTGTGTTTCCTTTTATTAGTAAAACTTTATGAAAAATACTTTCTGTTAACTTAGTTGATATAAATTTTATTTTCTGTAATTATTAGTTTAGTATTTTCTTTGTTAAATTTTACTTAGGACAAAACTATTTTGTGTTATGTGAGTTTTCTTAGTAGTT